>NC_074689.1:39561026-39633526 GCF_029448725.1 Salvelinus fontinalis
TGGCAAACACACACACACACACACACACACTGCCAAACACACACACACTGCCAAACACACACACACACACACACACACACTGGCAAACACACACACACTGCCAAACACACACACAAACACACACACACACACACACACACACACACACACTGGCAAACACACACTGGCAAACACAAACACACACACACACACACACACACACACACACACACCACACACACACACACACACACACTCGCAAACACACACGCACTGGCAAACACACACACACTGGCAAACACACACACACACACACACACAAACACACACACACACACACACACACACACACACACACACACACACACACACACACACACTGGCAAACACACACACACACACATACTGGCAAACACACACACACACACACACACACACACACACACACACTGGCAAAAAAACACACACTGGCAAACACACACACACACACACACACACTGGCAAACACACACACACACACACACACACACACACTGCCAAACACACACACACTGCCAAACACACACACACACACACACACACACACACACTGGCAAACACACACACACTGCCAAACACATACACAAACACACACACACACACACACACACACACACACACACACACACACACACACACACACACACACACACACACACACACACACTGGCAAACACACACTGGCAAACACAAACACACACACACACACACACACACACACACACACACACACACACACACACACACACACACACACACACACTGGCAAACACACACGCACTGGCAAACACACACACACTGGCAAACACACACACACACACACACACACACACACACACACACACACACACACACACACACACACACTGGCAAACACACACACACTGCCAAACACACACAAACACACACACACACACACACACACACACACACACACACACACACACACACACACACACACTGGCAAACACACACACACACACACACACACTGGCAAACACACACACACACACACACACACACACACACACACACACACACACACACACACACACACACATACACACACACACACACACACACACACACACACACACACACACACACACACACACACACACACACACACACACACACACACACACACCACAGCATCTCCCTGCCATGGCCTCCTGTGGAATCTGTAAGAATCAGAACCTTGCTGGTTAAAATAATGTTGAACACCACTCAGTGCATGTACTCTATATGAAATATGATTCACAATTTAGCACAGCAGGGCACACGGATGCATCCTGGGATATTTACTGTGATGAAACGCAACGCTAAATGGGTCACTTGTTGTGCAGTCAAGTGGTGAAACAATCCAATTCTGTTGCAATCAGACTCTACATGACTTTACAATATGCTGCCGCCACACCGTCAGCTTCTAAGACTGGGCTCTGGCTGATTGACTAGTGTGTACAGGGCACCCCAAATGCCACCCTATTCCCTATATAGTGCACTACCTTGGACCAGAGCCCTACAGTGCACCATGGGTAATAGGATGTTGTTATGGATGCATTGAAGGACTACTAATCAGCTGTCTACAGTTAGCAACGAGGTATTATGCTCCAACAGTCACACACTGTTGTTGCTGCTGTATAATTACTATACAGGTAGAGGAGGAGGAGGTAAAGGAGGAGGAGGAGGTAAAGGAGGAGGAGAATGAGGAGGAGGAGGTAGAGGTAGAGGAGGAGGAGGTAGAGGAGGAGGAGGAGAATGAGGAGGAGGAGGTAAAGGAGGAGGAGAATGAGGAGGAGGAGGTAGAGGAGGAGGAGAATGAGGAGGAGGAGGTAAAGGAGGAGGAGGAGGAGGAGGAGGAGGAGGTAAAGGAGGAGGAGGAGGAGAATGAGGAGGAGGAGGTAAAGGAGGAGGAGGAGGAGAATGAGGAGGAGGAGTTAAAGGAGGAGGAGAATGAGGAGGAGGAGGTAGAGATAGACAGTCATACACTGTTGTTATAATTACTAGAACAGAAGGGTGTGATGGTTGGTGTATAATTACTAAGAGCAGAAGAGTGTGATGGTTGGTGTATAATTACTAGAGCAGAAGGGTGTGATGGTTGATGTATAACTAATAGAGCAGAAGGGTGTGATGGTTGATGTATAACTAATAGAGCAGAAGGGTGTGATGGTTGGTGTATAGTTACTAAGAGCAGAATGGTGTGATGGTTGGTGTATAAATACTAAGAGCAGAAGAGTGTGATGGTTGGTGTATAATTACTAGAGCAGAAGGGTGTGATGGTTGATGTATAATTACTAGAGCAGAAGGGTGTGATGGTTGGTGTATAATTACTAAGAGCAGAAGGGTGTGATGGTTGGTGTATAATTACTAGAGCAGAAGGGTGTGATGGTTGGTGTATAATTACTAGAGCAGAAGGGTGTGATAGTTGGTGTATAATTACTAGAGCAGAAGGGTGTGATGGTTGGTGTATAATTACTAAGAGCAGAAGGGTGTGATAGTTGGTGTATAATTACTAGAGCAGAAGGGTGTGATGCTTGTTGTATAATTACTAAGAGCAGAAGGGTGTGATGCTTGTTGTATAATTACTAAGAGCAGAAGGGTGTGATGGTTGATGTATAATTACTAAGAGCAGAAGGGTGTGATGGTTGGTGTATAATTAATAAGAGCAGAAGGGTGTGATGGTTGGTGTATAATTACTAAGAACAGAAGGGTGTGATGGTTGGTGTATAATTACTAAGAACAGAAGGGTGTGATGGTTGATGTATAATTAATAGAGCAGAAGGGTGTGATGGTTGGTGTATAATTACTAAGAACAGAAGGGTGTGATGGTTGGTGTATAATTACTAAGAACAGAAGGGTGTGATGGTTGATGTATAATTAATAGAGCAGAAGGGTGTGATGGTTGGTGTATAATTACTAGAGCAGAAGGATGTGATGGTTGGTGTATAATTACTAAGAGCAGAAGGGTGTGATGGTTGGTGTATAATTAATAGAGCAGAAGGGTGTGATGGTTGGTGTATAATTACTAAGAACAGAAGGGTGTGATGGTTGATGTATAACTAATAGAGCAGAAGGGTGTGATGGTTGGTGTATAGTTACTAAGAGCAGAAGGGTGTGATGGTTGGTGTATAATTACTAGAGCAGAAGGGTGTGATGGTTGGTGTATAGTTACTAAGAGCAGAATGGTGTGATGGTTGGTGTATAATTACTAAGAACAGAAGGGTGTGATGGTTGATGTATAATTAATAGAGCAGAAGGGTGTGATGGTTGGTGTATAATTACTAAGAGCAGAAGGGTGTGATGGTTGATGTATAATTACTAAGAGCAGAAGGGTGTGATGGTTGGTGTATAGTTACTAAGAGCAGAAGGGTGTGATGGTTGGTGTATAATTACTAGAGCAGAAGGGTGTGATGGTTGGTGTATAATTACTAGAGCAGAAGGGTGTGATGGTTGGTGTATAGTTACTAAGAGCAGAAGGGTGTGATGGTTGGTGTATAATTACTAAGAACAGAAGGGTGTGATGGTTGGTGTATAATTACTAGAGCAGAAGGGTGTGATGGTTGGTGTATAATTACTAGAGCAGAAGGGTGTGATGGTTGGTGTATAGTTACTAAGAGCAGAAGGTTGTGATTGTGTTTCTGGAGGATAAATAGACAGTATCTTGTAATTCAGGAATAATTATTAATCACAGGGGAAGGAGGAGGAGAGGAGGAGAATGACGATGAGGAGGAGAAGGACGAGGAGAAGGAGAAGGAGGAGGAGAATGAGGAGGAGGTAGAGGAGAAGGAGGAGGAAGAGAATGAGGAGGAGGAGGAGGAGGAGGAGGAGGAGGAGAATGACGATGAGGAGGAGGAAGAGGAGGAGGAGGAGGAGGAGGAGGAGGAGGAGAAGGAGAAGGAGAAGGAGGAGGAGGTAGAGGAGAAGGAGGAGGAAGAGAATGAGGAGGAGCGGGAGGAGAATGACGATGAGGAGCAGAAGGAGGAGGAGAAGGAGGAGGAGAATGAGGAGGAGGTAGAGGAGAAGGAGGAGGAAGAGAATGAGGAGGAAGAGGAGGAGAATGACGATGAGGAGGAGAAGGAGGAGGAGGAGGAGAATGACGAGGAGGAGGAGGAGGAGGAGGAGGAGGAGGAGGAGGAGGAGGAGGAGGAGGAGGAGGAGAAGAATGAAGATGAGGAGGAGAAGGAGGAGAGGAGGAGAATGAGGAGGAGGTAGAGGAGAAGGAGGAGGAGGAGAATGAGGAGAATGAGGAGAATGAGGAGGAGGAGGAGGAGGAGGAGGAGGAGGAGGGGAAGGAGGAGGAGGAGGAGGAGGAGGAGGAGAATGAAGATGAGGAGGAGAAGAAGGAGGAGGACGAGAATGAGGAGAAGGAGGAGGAGTGGGAGAATGATGAGGAGGTAGAGGAGAAGGAGAAGGAGGAGAAGGAGGAGGAGGAGAATGACGAGGAGGAGAATGACGAGGAGGAGGAGGAGGAGGAGGAGGAGGAGGAGGAGGAGGAGGAGGAGAATGACGAGGAGGAGAAGGAGGAGGAGGAGGATAATGAGGAGGAGGTAGAGGAGGAGGAGAAGGAGGAGGAGGAGGTAGAGGAGGAGGAGAAGGAGGAGTAGGAGGTAGAGGTAGAGGTAGAGGAGGAGGAGGAGGAGAATGAGGAGATTGAGGAGGTAGAGGAGAAGGAGGAGGAGGAGGTAGAGGAGGTGGAGAAGGAGGAGGAGGAGGTAGAGAAGGAGGAGGAGGTAGAGAAGGAGGAGGAGGTGGAGAAGGAGGAGGAGGAGGTAGAGGAGGAGGAGGAAGAGGTGGAGGAGGTAGAGGAGGAGGAGGAGGAGGAGGAGGAGGAGGAGGAGGAGGAGGAGGAGGAGGAGGAGGAGGAGTAGGAGGAGGAGGAGGAGAAGGAGGAGGGGGAGGGCACGACGTGAGTTAGGTGGACAGTTTTAAACCTTACTTGAAAGGGAATAGTTGTACTTTGTTTGTCAGTGTATCACTCAACTTAAAGTGTTCTCTACTCTAAAAATAAAGCCTAATGATTACAATATAAATACAAAGCTACTTTCCTCACCTAAATGACATGATTTTCTGTTTGTTTTGTCAACATTTCCCTGGTTGAATGTTTTTTCCCACAATGCAACACAGCATAATCAGGTCATTTAGACTACACTGTTTGTAAGTCATATACTATTTGGTGTTTTCTACTCCCTAAAGAATGACTGAAAATACGTGAACTCACCTAAGGAAGTTAGATGAATAAATGAACGAATGAATGTGTACACATTAGCACCTGTTTATGGGTAGTAGACAAGCCATGTGGAGGTTACGGTGATGTGTGATCACCGTACCAGAAATCAACCGTCGTGACCCTCTCTGTATTCTCTTAAAGGGGCAATCTGCTGTTGGTACATCCATCTGGACTTTAACATTCAATTACAAAAAATAATGTATTATTTATTATTCTGTGACATCAAGAGGAAAAGCAATCAATCATATATAACGATTTATACTGTAAATTGACCAAAAAACACTTTATTGAGAAAGCTCTTTATATTTGTATGGGTAGGACAGTTGAACTGCCCTCACGAGTCATCTATAATTTATACTCTTCAAGAATCAATGGGTGTACGTAATTCATTTAAAAGTCTAAAACTGGATGTACCAATCACAGATTTCCCCTTTAACCGACCCGGCACAAACATTGTTAACGAGATTTGGCCTGTATCCTCTCCAGATAAAACTCCCGCGAGTAACACAAACATTGTTAACGAGATTTGGCCTGTATCCTCTCCAGATAAAACTCCCGCGAGTAACACAAACATTGTTAACGAGATTTGGCCTTAAAACTCCCGCGAGTAACACAAACATTGTTAACGAGATTTGGCCTGTATCCTCTCCAGATAAAACTCCCACGAGTAACACAAACAGGTATAAAATTCACGAGGCACATGAAAAAAAGCAACATGTATTTATTGCTATTGACGTGGTACAGTACAATAGAATTTCTCTCCTCAAACCCCGGGACTAAAGATTTTTGTATGACACTTTGTCTTGTAGCTCCTGCTTCTGCATTATTGAACTGACTGTGGAGCTATGTTCAACAGAGATGTGTCAAAAAACTATTTTTAAAAGCAGTGTGAATAATTAATAGCTATGGCCAGAGACGGTGTGAATTACATAAGTGGATTTTTAGGGGTCACAGAGTAGAGCTGCTCTGGCTCAGATTAACAGCCTTGAAGAAGGAGCATGTTTTTCCAACATTAATACTTGGACTCTCACTAAGATTGGAACAGCAGGGTTCCTGCTGTCAGTCAGTGGCAGGATAACTCATGACACACATTTTTGGGGTAAGGAGACGTGATGAATGGACATAACTATAATCACCATCCTGTCTGTCTCTCCTCTAACACAATCCTGTCTGTCTCTCCTCTAACACAACCCTGTCTGTCTCTCCTCTAACACAACCCTGTCTGTCTCTCCTCTAACACAACCCTGTCTGTTTCTCCTCTAACACAACCCTGTCTGTCTCTCCTCTAACACAACCCTGTCTGTCTCTCCTCTAACACAACCCTGTCTGTCTCTCCTCTAACACAACCCTGTCTGTCTCTCCTCTAACACAACCCTGTCTGTCTCTCCTCTAATACAACCCTGTCTGTCTCTCCTCTAACACAATCATGTCTGTCTCTCCTCTAACACAACCCTGTCTGTCTCTTCTCTAACACAACCCTGTCTGTCTCCCTTTACACCCCCAACCTGTTCTACCCTCCCACCCTGTCTGTCTCTCCCTCTACTCTCTTCTCCTCTTTCCTGTCCGCTTTCCAGTCTGCTCTCCTCTCTTCTCCTATCTTCTCTTCTCTCCTCTCCTCTCATTTTCACTCCTCTCCCCCAGGTAGCCTAGTGGTTAGAACCTCTTCTCTCCTCTCCTCTCTCCTGTCCTCCTTCTCTCATCTCTTCTCTCCTCTCCTCCTCTCTCATGTCGTCTTCTATCCTATCCTCTTCACTCCTCTCCCCTTGGTAGCCAAGTGGCTTTAGAGCCTCTTCTCTCCTCTCCTCGTTTCTCGTTACATGTCCTCTCCTCTCATTCTCTCCTCTCCCCCAGGTAGCCTAGTGGTTAGAGCCTCTTCTCTCCTCTCCTCTCTCCTGTCCTCCTTCTCTCATCTCTTCTCTCCTCTCCTCGTTTCTCGTTGCATGTCCTCTCCTCTCCTGTCCTCCGCCTCTCTTCTCCTGTCCTCATCCTCTTCTCTCCTCTCCTCCCTTCCCCGTCATCCTCCGCTTCTCTCCTCTCCTTTCCCCTTCTCTCCTCCTCTCTCCTTTCCTCTCCTCATCTCTCGTTGCATGTCCTCCTCTCTCCTGTCCTCCGCCTCTCCTCTCCTGTCCTCATCCTCTCCTCTCCTCCCTTCCCTGTCATCCTCTGCTTCTGTCCTCTCCTTTCCCCTTCTCTCCTCTCTTCTCTCCTCTTCTCTCCTTTCGTCTACTCTTAGTATTTATTGGGAATAAATAATACATGCTCTACTCTCCTCACTTCTCTCCTCTCTCTACTCTCTTCTTTCCTCACCCCGTCTCTCCTCATCTCTCCTCTCCTCTCTCCTCTCTCCTCTCCTTCTCTCCTCTCCTTCTCTCTCCTCTCCTTCTCTCTCCTCTCCTTTCCTCTCCTCTCCTTTCCTCCTCAACTCTCCTCACTTCTTCTCTCCTCTCCTTTCCTCCTCTCCTCCTCTCCTCTGAATTACAGACATTACAGAAAATACACACATCAAAATATAAATCCAAAATGCAAGCAGAAATAAAAACACTGTCATAAACAACACGAACATTCACCAGTAATAAGATCTTCAAATCAGCTTTCTGAATTACCCAAGAGGCACCAGAACATAATAATTAAGAGCATTTTGAAGATTGTTCCACAAATAAGCTGCTAGAAGAACTAAAAGCTGATTTACCAAAGGAATGTCTAGCGCTATCCGTCCCTGAGACCGAGTGTGGTAACTAGTATGTCTAAAGTTAAGTAAGGATGTTTGATGTTGCCCATAAAAATAGGCAGTAGCAATGTATCAACCTGCGTGACATGAAAGAGGACCATCCAGCTGTCTGGTGGAGAAATGCAGTGATGAGTACTGAAACTGTCACCTGTCATGAAGAGCAGTGTGCTATGATCCCCTGTCTCTCTCCTCTACCTCCCACCCTGTCTCTCTCTCCTCTACCTCCCACCCTGTCTGTCTCTCTCCTCTACCCCCTACCATGTCTGTCTCTCTCCTCTACCTCCCACCCTGTCTGTCTCTCTCCTCTACCTCCCACCCTGTCTGTATCTCCTCTACCCCCCACCCTGTCTGTCTCTCTCCTCTATCCCCCACCCTGTCTGTCTCTCTCCTCTACCCCCCACCCTGTCTGTCTCTCTCCTCTACCTCCCACCCTGTCTGTCTCTCCTCTACCTCCCCACCCTGTCTGTCTCTCTCCTCTACCCCCAACCCTGTCTGTCTCTCCTCTACCCCCCACCCTGTCTGTCTCTCTCCTCTACCTCCCACCCTGTCTGTCTCTCCTCTACCCCCAACCCTGTCTGTCTCTCTCCTCTACCTCCCCACCCTGTCTGTCTCTCTCCTCTACCTCCCACCCTGTCTGTCTCTCTCCTCTACCTCCCGCCCTGTCTGTCTCTCCTCTACCCCAACCCTGTCTGTCTCTCTCCTCTACCTCCCACCCTGTCTGTCTCTCTCCTCTACTTCCCGCCCTGTCTGTCTCTCCTCTACCCCAACCCTGTCTGTCTCTCTCCTCTACCTCCCACCCTGTCTGTCTCTCTCCTCTACCCCCCCACCATGTCTGTCTCCTTCTACCTCCCCACCCTGCCTGTCTCTCCTCTACTCCTAAACCTGTCTGTCTCTCCTCTACCCCCTACCATGTCTGTCTCTCTCCTCTACTCCTAAACCTGTCTGTCTCTCTCCTCTACCCCCAACCCTGTCTGTCTCTCTCCTCTACTCCCAGCCCTGTCTGTCTCTCTCCTCTACCCCCAACCCTGTCTGTCTTTCTCCTCAACCTCCCACCCTGCCTGTCTCTCTCCTCTACCCCCAACCCTGTCTGTCTCTCTCCTCTGCCCACAACCCTGCCTGTCTCTCTCCTCTACCCCCAACCCTGCCTGTCTCTCTCCTCTACCTCCCACCCTGTCTGTCTCTCCTCTACTCCTAAACCTGTCTGTCTCCTCTACCCCCAACCCTGTCTGTCTCTCCTCTATCCCCAACTCTGTCTGTCTCTCTCCTCTACAACCAACCCTGTCTGTCTCTCTCCTAACCCCAACACTGTCTGTCTCCTTCAACCCCCCCACCATGTCTGTCTCTCTCCCCTACCCCCCCACCCTGTCTGTCTCTCCTCTTCCCGCAACCCTGTCTGTCTCCTTCTACCCCCCCACCATGTCTGTCTCTCTCCTCTACCCCCAACCCTTTAGACTCGTATGTCTATAGTTTAGTAATGATGTTAAGTACAGTGGGACTAATTGTAAAATAGCTTTATACATGAAAACATAGCAATGTATCAACCTAGGTGACATCAAAGAGGACCATCCATCTGTCTGGTGGAGAAAAGCAGTGATGAGTACTAAAACTGTTGCCCATAACAAAAGAGAGTGTGTGCTATTAAAACTATATCTAACAACTCTAGTGATGTGGCTGCTGGGTTCATAGAGATGATGTCGCCATAGTCCAGGAACGATAGGAACGTCGACTGATTTCTACTATGTAGCGAGAGGCAGGACCTGTTTCTATAGAAGGAGCCCATTTTTAATAAATTTTTTAAAAGACAGCTTTTCATCTATCCAGATATTTGTCAACAGGGACACCATCAACTGTATATATGCTTTTAAATCATCAGTTACTTTATGTTCTTGAGAACAACATATACTTTGTTTTATCTGCATTCAATACTCATTTCAGGTCAATATAGTTTTTTTTCTTCTGTAATACAATGAAGGCAGACTGTAGATTGAGCCAACCGTTACAGGGGGGTTGGAGCATTGGCAGTTTAAGGTTTAACCTTTGTTCTCTCTCTTACGTCTGGGCTTCACAAGAGAAGGTCACGATTGGCTTGTGGGTTATCTTCCATTTATTTGGCGTGTGCTACGGCCCAAACAGTAGCCTGTGTAAAGTTGGTTTAATAAACCGTCAATTCGCAAACTAAAGCCTCTGTCTGGACAATTGTTCATTTATGATCTAGTCAGGTCATTACAATATCGTTCATTTAAAAGTAAAGCATTTGATGTAGCAATGGCGCAGTGGTCTAAGACACTGTATCTCAGAGGTATCACTGCAGTACCTGGTCAACCGTGGGGGACCGAGTGGCGCAGTGGTCTAAGACACTGTATCTCAGAGGTATCACTGCAGTACCTGGTCAACCGTGGGGGACCGAGTGGCGCAGTGGTCTAAGACACTGTATCTCAGAGGTATCACTGCAGTACCTGGTCAATCGTGGGGGACCGAGTGGCGCAGTGGTCTAAGACACTGTATCTCAGAGGTATCACTGTAGTACCTGGTCAACCGTGGGGGACCGAGTGGCGCAGTGGTCTAAGACACTGCATCTCAGAGGTATCACTGCAGTACCTGGTTAGAATCAAATCAACATTTATTTGTCACATACGACAAATACAACAGGTGTAGTAGACTTTACCGTGAAAGGCTGACTTAACAAGCCCTTAACTAACAGCGCAGTTCACGAAGTATTAAGAAAATATTTACCAAATTAACTAAAGTAAAAATAATAAAAAGTAACACACTAAAATAACAATAACAGGGGGTATTGGTCCTGAGTCACTGTGCGGGTGTCACGATCGTCTTCGGGTGAAAGAGAGGACCAAGGCGCAGCGTGGAATAAATACATATTTGTATTTATTTCAGAAAGACGAAGAACACTAACACAAACTAAACAAAACAACAAATCGATGACCGTGAAGCTATACAAAACAAATAAGTGCAGACACTGGCAATTTACACATAGACAATTACCCACAACCTACCTAATGACTATGGCTGCCTAAATATGGCTCCCAATCAGAGACAACGATAGACAGCTGTCTCTGATTGAGAACCATTCCAGGCAACCATAGACTTACCTAAACACCTACACTGAACACAACCCCATGAACTCTACAAAAACTCCCTAGACAATACAACCACCCAAGACGAGACAAACACTCACAAACATCCCCCATGTAACACCATGACCTAACTAAAATAATACAGAAAACAAAGATAACTAAGGCCAGGGTGTGACAGTACCCCCCCCCAAAAGATGCGGACTCCGGCCGCAAAACCTGACACAGAAGGGGAGGGTCCGGGTGGGCCTTACTACGGCGGCGGCTCGGGTGCGGGACGTGGACCCCACTCCACCATAGTCAATACCCGCTTAGGTGGCCTCCCAGGAACGAGGACCCTTGCATCGAGTCCCGGACTGAAGACCATCGTAGAGGGCGCCACTGGACTGAGGGGTAGCTCCGGACTGAGGGGCAACTCCGGACTGGGGGACAGCTCCGGACTGGAGGGCAGCTCATGACTGCAGGGCAGCTCATGACTGGAGGGCGGCTCATGACTGGAGGGCAGCTCATGACTGGAGGGCGGCTCATGACTGGCGGGCGGCTCCTGACTGGCGGCACCTGACTGGCGGGCGGCCCTGGCGGCTCCTGACTGGCGGGCGGCTCTGGCGGCTCCTGACTGGCGGGCGGCTCTGGCGGCTCCTGACTGGCGGGCGGCTCTGGCGGCTCCTGACTGGCGGGCGGCTCTGGCGGCTCCTGACTGGCGGGCGGCTCTGGTGGCTCCTGACTGGCGGGCTGCTCTGGCGGTTCCTGACTGGCGGGCTGCTCTGGCGGCTCCTGACTGGCGGGCGGCTCTGACGGCTCCTGACTGGTGGGCGGCTCTGACGGCTCGGGACAGACGGGCGGCTCTGACGGCTCGGGACAGACGGGCGGCTCTGACGGCTCGGGACAGACGGGCGGCTCTGACGGCTCGGAACAGACGGGCGGCTCTGACGGCTCGGGACAGACGGGCAGCTCTGACGGCTCGGGACAGACGGACGGCTCAGATGGAGCTGGGTAGGCAGGCAGCTCAGATGGCGCTGGGCAGGCAGGCAGCTCAGATGGCGCTGGGCAGGCAGGCAGCTCAGATGGCGCTGGGCAGGCAGGCAGCTCAGAAGGCGCTGGGCAGACGGAAAGCGCAGACGGCGCTGGGCAGACGGCAGACTCTGGCCGGCTGAGGCGCACAGTAGGCCTGGTGCGTGGTGCCGGATCTGGAGGTACCGGGCTAAGGACACGCACCTCAAGGCTAGCGCGGGGAGCAGCAACAGGAAGCACAGGACTCTGGAGACGCACAGGAGGCTTGGTGCTTGGTGCCGGAACTGGTGGTACCGGGCTGAAGACACGCACCACAGGGCGAGTGCGTGGAGGAGGAACAGGGCTCTGGAGACGCACTGAAGCCTGGTGCGGGGTGTTGGCACTGGTGGTACTGGGCTGGGGCGGGGAGGTGGCGCCGGATATATCGGACCGTGCAAGCGTACTGGCTCCCTTGAGCACCGAGCCTGCCCAACCTTACCTGGTTGAATGCTCCCCATAGCCCGACCAGTGCGGGGAGGTGGAATAACCCGCACTGGGCTGTGTTGGCGAACCGGGACACCATGCGTAAGGCTGGTGCCATGTATGCCGGCCCGAGGAGACGCACTGGAGACCAGACGCATTGAGCCGGCTTCATGGCACCTGGCTCAATGCCCAATCTAGCCCGGCCGATACGTGGAGCTGGAATGTACCGCACAGGGCTGAGCACACGTACAGGAGACACCATGCGCTCTACCTTATAACACGGTGTCTGCCCGTACTCTCGCTTCCCACGGTAAGCACGGGGAGTTGGCGCAGGTCTCCTACCTGATTTCGCCACCCTCCCTTGTAGTCCCCCCCCCCAAGAAGTTTTTGGGTTTGACTCTCAGGCTTGCAGCCTCGCTTCCGTGCTGCCTCCTCATATCGCCTCCTCTCGGCTTTAGCTGCTTCCAGCTCTTCACGAGAGAGGCGATATTCTCCCGGTTGTGGCCAAGGTCCCTTACCGTCCAGTATTTCTTCCCAAGTCCAAGAATCCTGTGTGCGCTGCTCCTGCTGCTGCTTATCACGCTGCTTGGTCCTTGTATGGTGGGTAATTCTGTCACGATCATCTTGAGGTGAAAGAGTGGACCAAGACGCAGCGTGATATGAATACATCTTCTTTTAATATAATGAAGACGAAAACTGAAGAACACTGACAAACTAATACAAAAACAACAAACGATCGTGAAGCTATACAAACGACGTGCACACATTCAACATAGACATAGACAATTACCCACAACCTACCTAATGCCTATGGCTGCCTTAAATATGGCTCCCAATCAGAGACAACGATAGACAGCTGTCTCTGATTGAGAACCATTCCAGGCAACCATAGACTTACCTAAACACCTACACTGAACACAACCCCATGAACTCTACAAAAACTCCCTAGACAATACAACCACCCAAGACGAGACAAACACTCACAAACATCCCCCATGTCACACCCTGACCTAACTAAAATAATACAGAAAACAAAGATAACTAAGGCCAGGGCGTGACACACATTGAGTTCCATCTATCAAGTCATATTTTAAACCAGTTACATGCAGTTGGGCTAGACCAATTGAGGAAAGCCTCTGAATTAGCAGTGAATTAGCAGTGAGTTAGCAGTGAGTGATCAACAATATTGAAAGCCTTTGACAGGTCAATGAAGAAGGCAGCACAATGTTGACTTTTATCTATACAACTAACAACATCATTTTTTAAATAGGGATGCAGCAGAGATAGTGATATGACCTGGTCTATAACCAGATGACTATGATCCAAGTGCTTTCCAATTCCCCCCATGTGTACGACACCTTGGAAGTCTTATATTCTTTTTTTTATATAATACATGCAACATCTGTTATGTCTACTTCTTGTTGAGGACAGAGGGCGCTGTTTTCACTTTGGGGGAAAATCGTGCCCAATTTAAACGGCCTCGTACTCAATCCTTGCTCGTACAATATGCATATTATTATTACTATTGGATAGAAAACACTCTCTAGTTTCTAAAACCGTTTGAATTATATCTGTGAGTAGAACAGAACTCCTTTTGCAGCAAACTTCCTGACAGGAAGTGGAAAATCTGAAATCGATGCACTCTTCTAGGGGCTGCCTATTAAAGTCCTTGTTATTTATTAGTTTAGATGCACTTCATACGTCTTCCACTAGATGTCGACAAGCAGTGAGAGAATAAATTGAGTATGTAACTTGATCTGGACTCGAATTATAGCTCTTGGCATGACGTGTCACCAGTTTCCTGTTTTCTGGAGAGCGCGAGGAGGGACCTGGATTTGCCTTCTCATAAGCTGCCGTTATGGACGACTAATATCTCCGGCTTTGATTTTATTTGATACATGTGACAATATCATCGTAAAGTATGTTTTTTCAATATAGTTTAATCAGATTATTAAATTTTTATCGGGAGTTTTGCCGTGTTCCGTTCTCTTCCGTTTGTTGACATGGAGAGATTCGCGCCACTTGGCTAGTGTGCTTGCTAAATCGAGAGGGAAAAAGGTCGTTCTAAATCCAAACAACGATTGTTCCCGACAAAGGACCCCTTGTACAACATTCTGATGAAAGATCAGCAAAAGTAGGACCCATTTTATGATGCTATTTCATATATCTGTCGAACATGTGAAATAGTCGTTTGCGCCCAGCTTTTGGGTACTCTCTCGCTATACCTAAACTGGATGTCGTAATGAAGTTATTTTTAGAATTCTAACACGGCGATTGCATTAAGAACTAGTGTATCTATCATTTCCTAAACAACATGTATTTTTTAGTTATGTTTATGAATAGTCATTTGGTCAGAATATGTGTGTCAGAAAAAGTGTCAGAAAAATATCCGGACGTTGTGGGAAAAAGATGCTACGTTAGCACAATGTATAACCACTGATTTCAGCCCTAAATATGCACATTTTCGAACAAAACATAAGTGTATGTATAACCTGATGTTATAGGACTGTCACCTGATGAAGCTTATCAAGGTTAGTCAAAAATTATATATCTTTTGCTGGTTTGTCACGATCGCTAACTTTTACTACTGGGGAATGGCTTGTGTTTCTGGCTATTGTGGTAAGCTAATATAACGCTATATTGTGTTTTCGCTGTAAAACACTTAAGAAATCGGAAATATTGTCTGGAATCACAAGATGCCTGTCTTTCATTTGCTGTACACCATGTATTTTTCAGAAATGTTTTATGATGAGTATATAGGTATTTGACGTTGGTGTCTGTAATTATTATGGCTGCTTTCGGTGCAATTTCTGATTGTAGCTGCAATGTAAACTATGATTTATACCTGAAATATGCAAATTTTTCGAACAAAACATAGATTTATTGAATAACATGTTATAAGACTGCCATCTGATGAAGTTGTTTGTTGGTTAGTTTGGTTGATTCTTGGTTAGTTAGGTTGGCTTTGTGCATGCTACCTGCGCTGTGAAAAATGTCTGTCCTTTTTTGTATTTGGTGGTGAGCTAACATAAATATACGTGCTGTTTTCGCTGTAAAACATTTTAAAAATCGGACATGTTGGCTGGATTCACAAGATGTGTACCTTTCATTTGCTGTATTGGACTTGTTAACTTCTTGCGACTATAGGGGGTGCTGTTTCAAATTAGCATAAATGTCTCTACAGATGAAACGGCTTCCTACTCAATTCTTGATCGTACAATATGCATATTATTGTTATTATTGGATAGAAAACACTATCTAGTTTCTATAGCCGTTTGAATTATGTCTCTGAGTGGAACAGAACTCTTTCTACAGCGAAATCCATGACAGGTTTTGCGAAGGTCTGAGAGCGAAGCTCTGATCTCAGTTCAGTTTAAAGGGGTTTGTATATCCTATGGAACGACACGAACTGCACCCGCCTTCCCCTGGATGTCAGTAACCAATGAGAAGTGGAATGGGCTTCCTGCGTAGCTCTCAGAGGTTATAAAACACCAAGGAGTGAGGTACGCCATCTTTTCGACGTTGAACTTTACGCAGAGAGAGACCCCGGGATGCCATTTTCGAACGCTTAGTAATGAACTTTAGATATATCAGTCTGTAATTTAATTTGGTATAGGTGTTAGAAACATCATAACGAAGCTATTTGAAACCGAGTTATATCAGATTATGCGAGTATATTGCTATTTTTCGGAATTTCCTCAGTATTGCGTAATGAGGATTTGGACACGTTAGCTAATGTTAGCAATTGTTAGCTATAGTTAGCTGCTATATCAGAAGTTGAATGCAACGTTTTACAACCAAGCAACGATTCTTTTGGACAAAAGGACCACTTGGCCAAGATTCCGATGGAAGCTCGTCGAAAAGTAAGAGCTATTTATGATGTTATTCCATTTTTATGTGGAAAAATGTAAACTCAATAACGGTAAATAGTGACGCCGTTATTGCGGCACTAGTCTGTCTGTAACGCACACTGTATGTCTAGTAACGTTAATTTTAAAAATCTAACTTAGCGGTTGCATTAATAACTAATGCATCTTTCATTTCATGGCCAACCTGTATTTTTTTTGTCAAGTTTATGAATAGTTTTCGATAAAAATAGTTGTATTATCATGATGCTGCCGCGCAGATTGCTTGAGTAGTTGGACAGTATTTCCATTGTGTAAGCACGATTTGTGCCGCTAAATATGCACATTTTCGATCAAACTGTATATGTATGTTGTAATGTGATGTTACAGGAGTGTCAGATGAAGAATTCTGAGAAGGTTAGTGAAAAAATTAATATATTTTGGCGATGTTTACGTTATCGCTCTCTTTGGCTAGAATCAATGCTCTGGTAACGTTTGCATATGTGGTATGATAATATAACGATTTATTGTGTTTTCGCTGTAAGACACTTAGAAAATCTGAAATATTGTCTGTATTCACAGGATCTGTGTCTTTCGATTAGTGTATGCTGTGTATTTTTACGAAATGTTTGATGATTAGTAAGTAGGTAAACACGTTGCTCTATGTAGTTATTCTAGTCCATTTGTGACGGTGGGTGCAATTGTAACCTATGACATCTACCTGAAATATGCAAATTTTTCGAACAAAACCTATCCCATACCATAAATATGTTATCAGACTGTCATCTGAGGAGGTTTTTTCTTGGTTAGTGGCTATCAATATCTTAGTTTAGCCGAATTGGTGATAGCTACTGGTGTTGAGAGAAAATGGTGGACAAGAAAAATGGTGATTTTTGCTAATGTGTTTAGCTAATAGAGTTACATATTGTGTCTTCCCTGTAAAACATTTTAAAAATCTGAAATGGTGGCTTTATTCACAGGATCTGTATCTTCATTAGGTGTCTTGGACTTGTGATTTAATGATATTTAGATGCTACTATTTAATTGTGACGCTATGCTAGCGATGCTAATCAGTGTGGGGGGGGGGGGGGGGGTGGGGGGTGATCCCGGACCCGGGGTAGGTGCTCGGTAGAGGTTAATGTGTGAAAGTTAAATATTTCTAAAAAATATGTTTTGAATTTCGCGCTCTGCCTTGTCAGTGGAATGTGGGCGGAGTTCCGCTGGCGGAACGCCAGAGTCAGACAGGTTAATCACCCATATAAGTAAGAAATTACAATAACCTTCTTCTTCTTCTATGAATCTTGTGTCTTTGCTGACATGTAACCCTTCATCTTCTCTCTCTCCCTTCCTCTTTCCCCTCTCCTTCCTAGAACCACCCAGGTGCTCTGAAACCCTCAGCCTGAGACCATCAGTCTCACCAGTCAAAACTCTACCGCCACAAAATCTATTCCACACCAAACACGGCAAAAAAACAAAAATTGATGAGGAGAGATGGGCGCCTAATGTAAAGAAATTAGAGGAATTAGTCTGAAGTACCACTTCACCTAGATATTAAAAACCAATTCAATCCTGAGGAAGGTCTAAAATGAGCCTGGCATCAAATCATCTGAGATGCTTAGTGAGGTCAACTCCTTGGTAAAACCTTCAAGTGTGTGTGTGTGTGTGTGTGTGTGTGTGTGTGTGTGTGTGTGTGTGTGTGTGTGTGTGTGTGTGTGTGTGTGTGTGTGTGTGTGTGTGTGTGTGTGTGTGTGTGTGTGTGTGTGTGTGTGTGTGTGTGTGTGTGTGTGTGTGTGTGGACATCAGTTGCTAGAAGTATCAGTAGAATTGCCAATGTCTATTGTATTATTTGATCAGTTTACTGATCAGCTGTCTAAAGCAGGGTAGATCCTTTAGATCAGCTGTCTAAAGCAGAGTAGATCCTTTAGATCAGCTGTCTAAAGCAGAGTAGATCCTTTAGATCAGCTGTCTAAAGCAGAGTAGATCCTTTAGATCAGATGTCTAGAGCAGGGAAGATCCTTTAGATCAGCTGTCTAAAGCAGAGTAGATCCTTTAGATCAGCTGTCTAAAGCAGAGTAGATCCTTTAGATCAGCTGTCTAAAGCAGAGTAGATCCCTTAGATCAGCTGTCTAAAGCAGAGTAGATCCCTTAGATCAGCTGTCTAAAGCAGGGTAGATCCCTTAGATCAGGTGTCTAAAGCAGGGTAGATCCCTTAGATCAGCTGTCTAAAGCAGAGTAGATCCTTTAGATCAGCTGTCTAAAGCAGAGTAGATCCTTTAGATCAGCTGTCTAAAGCAGAGTAGATCCCTTAGATCAGCTGTCTAAAGCAGAGTTGATCCCTTAAATCAGCTGTCTAAAGCAGGTTAGATCCCTTAGATCAGGTGTCTAAAGCAGGGTAGATCCCTTAGATCAGCTGTCTAAAGCAGAGTAGATCCTTTAGATCAGCTGTCTAAAGCAGAGTAGATCCTTTAGATCAGCTGTCTAAAGCAGAGTAGATCCTTTAGATCAGCTGTCTAAAGCAGGGTAGATCCATTAGATCAGCTGTCTAAAGCTGAGTAGATCCCTTAGATCAGCTGTCTAAAGCAGGGTATCCCAACCCTCTTCTTGCCCCCCCAGACATTTTAGTTTTTTGTTATAGCCTAATCTGGCACACCTGACTAAATTAGTCAAAGGTTTGATGATTAGCTGACTAATGGAATCAGGTGAGCCAGTTTAGGTTTAAGATATAAATGTGAATTATTTGGGGGTGGGGGGAATGCTAAAAGCAATGCACCGTGCCATTAACAGCTGCTAATTTGGTCCCATCTACTTTGTCCAGAAGTCTACTCAGAAGTCTAATCATCTCTCTGGTAAAAGTTTTAATCTGCTACTGGGTGACTGACTGACATGTCCTGTTTAATCTGCTACTGGGTGACTGACTGACATGTCCTGTTCAATCTGCTACTGGGTGACTGACTGACATGTCCTGTTTAATCTGCTACTGGGTGACATTTCCTGTTTTAATCTGCTACTGGGTGACTGACATTCACTCACATCAAATGGAATAAATATTTTACAGATTATAGATATACACTGTGTTCCGAAGTATTTTACAAAGAGTGATAAAGTTACAGAGGCTAAAATATCATACGCCCAAGATATGCTAACCTCCCCTGTTATTAGTAAAGCATTTCTTGGAGTTATGATCTTTGACC
Source organism: Salvelinus fontinalis (assembly GCF_029448725.1). Taxonomy (NCBI): domain Eukaryota; kingdom Metazoa; phylum Chordata; class Actinopteri; order Salmoniformes; family Salmonidae; genus Salvelinus; species Salvelinus fontinalis. The sequence goes on from NC_074689.1 coordinate 39,580,598, forward strand.
CTCTGTAACTTTCTCCCTCATCATTAACCTCCCCTGTTATTGGTAATGGTGAGAGGTTAGCATGTCTTGGAGTTATGATCTTTGACCCTCTGTAACTGTTCTCCCTCATCATTAACCTCCCCTGTTATTGGTAATGGTGAGAGGTTAGCATGTCTTGGAGTTATGATCTTTGACCCTCTGTAACTGTTCTCCCTCATCATTAACCTCCCCTGGTATTGGTAATGGTGAGAGGTTAGCATGTCTTGGAGTTATGATCTTTGACCCTCTGTGACTTTCTCCCTCATCATTAACCTCCCCTGTTATTGGTAATGGTGAGAGGTTAGCATGTCTTGGAGTTATGATCTTTGACCCTCTGTAACTTTCTCCCTCATCATTAACCTCCCCTGTTATTGGTAATGGTGAGAGGTTAGCATGTCTTGGAGTTATGATCTTTGACCCTCTGTGACTTTCTCCCTCATCATTAACCTCCCCTGTTATTGGTAATGGTGAGAGGTTAGCATGTCTTGGAGTTATGATATTTGACCCTCTGTAACTTTCTCCCTCATCATTAACCTCCCCTGTTATTGGTATTGGTGAGAGGTTAGCATGTCTTGGAGTTATGATCTTTGACCCTCTGTAACTTTCTCACTCATGATTATTCGCGATTCATTCAGGATGATCCATAATCATGGTAGTATCCACATTCATGTAGACGTGTTTAGAAATGCATTCTATTCTTATTTAAAATAACAGTGACTCCAAAATTACACAATGTTAACCGTTATTTTCTATTGGGCACAAAGTCATCTGAAACAACCAAAAAGTCCACAACAAAAACTAACTCATTCCGACACAACCAAAACTAACACATTCCGACACAACAAAAACGAAATCATTGCAACACAATCAAAACTAACTCATTCCAACACAACCAAAACTAACTCATTGCAACACAACCAAAACTAACTCATTCCACCACAACCAAAACTAACTCATTCCACCACAACCAAAACTAACTCATTCCACCACAACCAAAACTAACTCATTCCACCACAACCAAAACTAACTCATTCCACCACAACCAAAACTAACTCATTCCAACACAACCAAAACTAACTCATTCCAACACAACCAAAACTAACTCATTCCAACACAACCAAAACTAACTCATTCCAACACAACCAAAACTAACTCATTCCAACACAACCAAAACTAACTCATTCCAACACAACCAAAACTAACTCATTCCAACACAACCAAAACTAACTCATTCCAACACAACCAAAACTAACTCATTCCACCACAACCAAAACTAACTCATTCCACCACAACCAAAACTAACTCATTCCACCACAACCAAAACTAACTCATTCCACCACAACCAAAACTAACTCATTCCACCACAACCAAAACTAACTCATTCCGACACAACCAAAACTAACTCATTCCGACACAACCAAAACTAACTCATTCCGACACAACCAAAACTAACTCATTCCGACACAACCAAAACTAACTCATTCCGACACAACCAAAACTAACTCATTCCGACACAACCAAAACTAACTCATTCCGACACAACCAAAACTAACTCATTCCGACACAACCAAAACTAAATCATACTGACACAACCAAAACTAACTCATTCCGACACAACCAAAACTAACTCATTCCAACACAACCAAAACTAAATCATACTGACACAACCAAAACGTTTGCATTCCACCACAACCAAAACAAACTCATTCCTAGCACACAAGTTATTGCTTGCTAGGAATATGGGACCAAATACGAAACTTTTGACTCTGTTTTGTTAGCATACCTCATTTATTTTACACTGGTCTTGTTGTTTCTCATCTTGAACAATCATTTAACCCTATAGGGCGACACACAATTGGCCCAGTGTTGTCCGGGTTAGGGGAGGGTTTGGTCGAGGTAGGCCACATTGTAAAATAAGAATTTGTTCTAAACTGACTTGTCTAATTAAATAAAGGTTATTTAAATAAAAAATTCCAAGACCAGAGACATGTACTAGTCTCCGGCAACCTACATGCCAGAACTGGACAAGAACCTGACACTCTCAGCACACAGGGAGACAAACACCTGCCTGCAGGTGACAGCATTCCCTCCCCCATATGCCACCCTAGGCAGAACTATGACAACATACCCAACAAAAACAGGTCTCAACTCCAACAGCTCTGTCGCACGCTGGGTATGTACATATTCAATGGTAGGCTTCGAGGGGACTCCTATGGTAGATACACCTAATAGCTCATCTCTTGACCTCAACCCAGAGTATCTCAGAGCGTTCACAGTCAGCCCACTGACACCCCAATCAGATCACAGCAAAATCAGAGTCTGCTTGAACGGAGCAAAATTCAATCATGAGGCATCAAAGCCAAAGGAACTGAACAATATTGAGAAATGCTATAGATGGAAGGAAAGTAGTGTGGAAACCTACCAAAAAAAACAACTTAGACAACTTCCTGGACAAAACTTTTCACTGTAATAGTGAAGGTGTAAACTTGCCAGTAGAAAAATTAACCAGTATACTTCCCTATCAAATCTAAAAATCTCAAATAGAAAACTGAAGAAAATGAACAACTTGACAAATGGTTTGATGAAGAATGCAAAAACCTAAGAAAGAAATTGAGAAACCTATCCAACCAAAAACATAGAGACCCAGAAAACCTGAGTCTACGCCTTCACTATGGTGACTCACTAAAACAATGCAGAAAACCTGAGTCTACACCTTCACTATGGTGAATCACTAAAACAATACAGAAAACCTGAGTCTACGCCTTCACTATGGTGAATCACTAAAACAATACAGAAAACCTGAGTCTACGCCTTCACTATGGTGAATCACTAAAACAATACAGAAAACCTGAGTCTACGCCTTCACTATGGTGAATCACTAAAACAATACAGAAAACCTGAGTCTACATCTTCACTATGGTGAATCACTAAAACAATACAGAAACCCTGAGTCTACACCTTCACTATGGTGAATCACTAAAACAATACAGAAAACCTGAGTCTACACCTTCACTATGGTGAATCACTAAAACAATACAGAAATAAACTACAGAAAAAGAAAGAACAGCTCGTCAGAAATCTGCTCAATGTAATTGAAGAATCCATAGACTCTAACCACTTCTGGGGAATTTGTAAAACACTAAACAAACAATAACACAAAGAGTATTGGTATGGTGATGTATGGATAAACCACTTCTCCAATCTTTTTTGGCCCTACATCATAGAGCAAACAGCAAAAACATATACATGATCAAATGTAACTCTTAGAATCACCTATTAAAGACTACCAGAACCCACTGGATTCTCAAATTACATTGAATGAACTATAGGACAATACAAACCCTCCAACCCAAAATGGCCTGTGGTGTTGATTGTATTCTCAATGAAATGATAAAATATACAGAACACAAATTCCAATTGGCTATACTAAAACTCTTTATTAACATCATCCTTAGCTCTTGTGAGGATCAACACTGGAGACAGGAAGCAGGTACAGGGAGATATGGGAGTAGGTCAAAGGTCATATATTCAACAACGGACATAAAACAGGACAGGAATAGCGTCTTGACAGGGGACAAAATAACAACATCACTGCAGACACAGGGAACAACCGGGGGAGGTGCGTCCAATGAGCGCTGCTGCGCATAATGATGGTGACAGGCGTATTGAAGGGCAACCTGGCGCCCTCGAGCGCCGGAGCAGGAAAGCATGACAGCTCTGGCATCTTCCCATATATATATATATATAAAAAAAAGTGGAGACAAATCTGACTCTAATAACTAGCGTGGGATATGCATCAACAGCAACCCTGGGAAAATCCTCTGCATTAATCATTAACAGCAGACTCGTACATTTCCTCAGTGAAAACAATGTACTGAGTGATTGTCAAATTGGCTTTTTGCCAAATTACCATACAAAAGACAATGTATTCACCCTGCACACCCTAATGGACAAAGAACAAACCAAACAAAAGTTTTTTTTTCTCAATTTGGCATGAAGGTCTGCTATACAAATTGATGGAAAATGGTGTTGGGGAAAAAACATACGACATTGTAAAATCTATGTACACAAACAACAGGTGTGATGTTAAAATTGGCCAAGAACACACACATTTCTTTCCACAGGGCTGTGGGGTGAAACAGGGATGCAGCTTAAGCCCCACCCTCTTCAACATATGTATCAATGAATTGGCACTAGAACAGTCTGCAGCACCCGGCCTCACCCTCTAGAATCTGAAGTCAAATGTCTACTGTTTGCTGATGATCTGGTGCTTCTGTCCCCAACCAACGAGGGCCTACAGCAGCACCTAGATCTTCTGCACAGAACCTGTCAGACCTTGGCCCTGACAGACCTGGGCCCTGACAGACCTGGGCCCTGACAGACCTGGGCCCTGACAGACCTGGGCCCTGACAGACCTGGGCCCTGACAGACCTGGGCCCTGACAGACCTGGGCCCTGACAGACCTGGGCCCTGACAGTAAATCTCAGTAAGACAAAAATAATGGTGTTGCAAAAAAAAGTCAATTTGACATTACCCAAAATAAAATTTCCATCTGGACACCGTTGACGTAGAGCACACAAAAAACGATACATACTTCGGCCTAAATATCAGCACCACATGTAACTTTCACAAAGCTGTGAACGATCTGAGAAACAAGGCACAAAGGGCCTTCCATCAAAAGGAAGATAACATTTGACATACAAATTAGTATCTGTCTAAAAATAATCAGTTATAGAACCCATTGACCTTCAAATTTAACTCACCACCTGGATTAAATCTCATGTAGCAAAATGTGAAATGGTGTTTTTATTGTTGGATAAAAGTAGAGACTCAGAGCTACAAAATTGTATATCATACACTGCATTTTAGGAACAACGGGAAAGCAATTCTGCTTTTAAAGAGAATGAACTTGAAAACTCACTTTTGAGAAAATCACCTTTGAATGTTTTGCTATCTAGTGAACAGCTCTTCTTTATCTCACCCATTCAGCATCGTTCACACCCTCTAAAACCTGTTGAGGATAGAGGGCGCTATTTACACTTTGGGGGAAAATCGTGCCCAATTTAAACTGTCTCGTACTCTATTCTTGCTCGTATAATAAGCAAATTATTATTACAATTGGATAGAAAACACTCTAGTTTCTAAAACCGTTTGAATTTTGTCTGTGAGTAAAACAGAACTCATTTGGCAGCACACTTTCTGACCAGGAAGTGGAAAGTCTGAAAATGATGCTCTGTTCAAGGGCCTGCCTATAAATGGGCATGATACGTATGAGTATACATGCACGTCATACCCCTTCCCCTGGATGTCAAGAGGCGGTGAGAGAAGAAATGGAGTGTTTATCTTGGTCTGAGGTGGAATAGATCCTCTTGGCACGACGAGTCATCCATTTCCTATTTCTGAAAAGCGCGAAGATGGCCCGGGAATTGCCTTCTGAAAAGCCGTCGTTATAGGAGACTGCTATCTCCGGCTTTGATTTTATTTGATACATGTCACAATATCATCGTAAAGTATGTTTTTTCAATATAGTTTAATTAGATTTTTGAAATTTATTCAGGACGTTAGGCGTGTTGCGTTGTGTGCATTTGTTCAGAAAGGAGAGCTTCGCGCCACTTGGCCAGTGTGCTTGCTAATTCAAGAGGGAAAAACGATGTTCTAAATCCAAACAACGACTGTTCTGGACAAAGGACCCCTTTTCCAACATTCTGATGGAAGATCACCAAAAGTAGGACCCATTTTGTGATGCTATTTCATATATCTGTCGAACTGTATACTAGTAGTTTTGCGCCCAGGTTTTGGCCACTCTCTCGCTATATCATAAGCCTTATGTCGTAATGAAGATATTTTTAGAATTCTAACACTGGGATTGCATTAACCTGTCTAGGATCAGCGTGGCGCTAGCGGCACACCCCCCCCCCCCCCACTGAAAAACCAGTGCCGCGAAATTCAAAAAAAATATTTTTTTAAAATATTTAACTTTCACACATTAAAGTCCAATACAGCTAATGAAAGACACAGATCTTGTGAATCCAGTCAACATGTCCGATTTTTAAAATGTTTTACAGGGAAGACACAATATGTAAAGATGTACATCTATTACCTAAAAACACATTAGCATAATCCACCATCTTTTATTTGTCCACCAACACCAGTAGCCATCACCAATTCGGCTAAACTAAGATATTTATAGCCCCTAACCAACAAAAAAACTCATTAGATGACAGTCTGATAACATATTTATGGTATGGGATAGGTTTTGTTAGAAAAAAGTGCATATTTCAGGTAGATGGCATAGGTTACAATTGCACCCACCGTCACAAATGGAATAGAAAAACTACTTAGAGCAACGTGTTTACCTACTTACTAATCATCAAACATTTCGTAAAAATACACAGCATACACGAATCGAAAGACACAGATCCTGTGAATACAGACAATATTTCAGATTTTCTAAGTGTCTTACAGCGAAAACACAATAAATCGTTATATTAGCATAGCACATAGCACATAGCAGCCCAGCATTGATTCTAGCCAAAGTGAGCGATAAAAGTCAACATCGCCAAAAGATATTAATTTTTTCACTAACCTTCTCAGAATTCTTCCGATGACACTCCTGTAACATCACATTACAACATGCATATACAGTTTGATCGAAAATGTTTATATTTAGCCACCAAAATCATGGTTAGACAATGTGAAATGTAGACAAGCTGGTCAGAAAATGTCCTTGCGCCACTTAGACAGTGATCTACTCTTATACATAAATACTCATAAACGTGACTAAAAAATATAGGGTGGACAGGGATTGATAGACAATTTAATTCTTAATACAATTGCGGTATTACATTTTTTAATTTATCCTTACTTTTCAATACAGTTTGCGCCAAGCGAAGCTACGTCAAAAAACATGGCGTCCTAAGCCACTAAAATGTTTCGACAGAAACACGATTTATCATAATAAAAATGTCCTACCTTGAGCTGTTCTTCCATCAGTATCTTGGGCAAAGGATCCTTTCTTGGGAGGAATCGTCTTTTGGTGGAAAGCTGTCCTCTTGCCATGTGGAAATGCCAACTGCGTTCGGGATGAACTGAAAGCGTGCCCACCTATTCACAGCGTTAAAGAAATAAATGTCCCAAAATCGCACTAAACGGATATAAATTGCTATAAAACGCTTTAAATTAACTACCTTATGATGTTTTTAACTCCTATAACGAGTGAAAAGATGACCGGAGAAATATAACAGGCTAAACTAACGCTTGGAACAGGAGAGGGTCGGTGTCCTCCACGCGCGTGACGCACCAAGAAAAGACTTGCTAGCTACAGGGTTTTTTGATTTATAGGGCCTGTGAACGCGCAATCGACCCCATTGGAATCGTCATCACGTAAAGGCATCCAGGGGAAGACGTAAGAAGTGTCCGTACAGTCATAGCAATATCAGTGCCTTTTTAACTGACTTCAGAACAGTGGCCAACATTTCTGAAATCTGAATCCATGTCAGGGAAATTGCTGTAGAATGGGCTCTGTTCCACTTAGAGACAACATTTCAACTCCTATAGAAACTATAGACTGTTTCCTATCCAATAATAATAATAATATGCATATTGTACGATCAAGGATTTTGTGGGAAGCCGTTTCAAAAAGCCGTTTCATCCCAAATTGGGTCCTTCTCTTTGTTGATATTCCATCAGAATGTTGTAACGGGGTCCATTGTCCAGTACAGTCTTTAGTTGGGTTCTAGAACGAACTATTTCCCTCTTTGGTTAGCAAGCACAATGGCCGTGCGGCGCTAATCTGTCTTTCTTCAAAAAATTCTTCCGTCGCATCACATCTAAAGTCCAGAATAAATTGCAATAATATAATTAAAGTATATTGACAAAACATACCTTAGGATGATTTTGTGACATGTATCAAATAATATCGTAGGCAGAGATCATATTCACCTTTAACGAGCGTATTCCAGGAGCCGAGTCCAGGTTCTGCCTCGCGCCCGGAAAAAAAATTAAACTGCGCAGGTCTCACTAGATGATGTGGTGTTAAGCCCCTGGAAGAGATATTCGACTCCTTTCTTCTCTCACTTCCGCATTACACCCAGATGAAGGCGTGTGACGTGTTTCTACGGTCCTAAGTGACATGACCTTGTATAGACAAGGTCTTAAAGAGAGACATAGCATTTTGGAAATCTCAATTCTGGATAGGAAATGGGCTGTAAAAATAGTTCTGTTCAACTTAGAGAAATAATTCAAACGTTTTTAGAAACTATAGACTGTTTTCTATCCAATAGTAGTAAATATATGCATATTGGAAGATCAAAAATTTCTTAAGAGGACGTTTGAAAATGTGCAAATATTTTCCAGTTTTTTCAATATTCACCCTGCAGCCATAAGAAGTTTTTAATGTTACTACTTAGCTTCGGCTGTTGAAGGTGTTGACGAACCATGTCCAGATAAAGCGTCCGGAGTGAAAAAGTTGAATGAGGGAAAAAAGTTGCGATGGAAAAACTAAAAATATAAACGGTAATTAAAAACAAAAACAAAACAAAAAACGTAAAGTTGTCTGCTAGCAAAGTAAAGTAAAGTTGGCAGCAAAACGCACAGCACAGCAACACGTCTGCAGATTCAACAGGAGTGCTCAGGAGTGCTGATCTAGGATCGGATTGCTTGTGAGGAGAGTTGATCGCATTAACTTGCATTAACTTGGCTTTCGAAGACTTTAGAAAGGTAGGGCAGGATGGATATAGGTCTATAACAGTTTGCGTCTAGAGTGTCACCCCCTTTGAAGAGGTGGATGGCCGCAGCAACTTTCCAATCTTTAGGGATCTTAGACGATACGAAAAGCTAAGGCTGTTGGCTGTTGAGTCTGCCGATAAGAATGCGGTGATTGACAGGGTCAAAATCCTTGGCCAGGTCAATGAAGATGGCTGCACAGTACTGTCTTTTATCGATGGCGGTTATGATACCATTTAGTACCTTGAGCGTGGCTGAGGTGCACCCGTGACCAGCTTGGAAAACCGTATTGCACAGCGTAGAAGGTACGGTGGGATTCTAAATGGTCAGTGATCTGTTTATTAACTTGGCTTTCGAAGACTTTAGAAAGGTAGGGCAGGATGGATATAGGTCTATAACAGTTTGCATCTAGAGTGTCACCCCCTTTGAAGAGGTGGATGGCCGCAGCAACTTTCCAATCTTTAGGGATCTTAGACGATACGAAAGAGAGGTTGAACAGACTGGTAATAGGGGTTGCAACAATGGCGATCTCAACAAACTCGATTATCCTGGATGTATCTCTGGTGACAGTGTTTCCTTGCCTCAGTGCGGTGGACAGCTGGAAGGAGGTGCTCTCATTCTCCATGGATTTTACAGTCCCAGAACGTTTTGGAGTTAGAGCTACAAGATGCAAATTTCTGTTTGAAAAAGCTAGTCTTTGCTTTCCTGACTGACTGTGTATATTGGTTCCTGACTTCCCTGAAAAGTTGCATATTGTTGGGACTATTTGATGCTAAAGCAGTATGCCACAGGATGTTTTTGTGCTGGTCGAGGGCAGTCAGGTATGGAGGGAACCAAGGGCTATATCTGTTCTTAGTTCTACATTTTTTGAAAGGGGCTTATTTAACTTCTACTTGGTCACCGGACTTGAGAGCATCCTCATCAGTAAAAAAGCTGACTAGCATAGCCTAGCATAGCGCCACAAGTAAATACTAGCATATAAATATCATGAAATCACAAGTCCAAGACACCAAATGAAAGACACACATCTTGTGAATCCAACCATCATTTCCGTTTTTTAAAATGTTTTACAGTGAAAACACAATATGTATTTCTATTAGCTAACCACAATAGCAAAAGACTCAACCGCATATTTTCACAATTTTTTTACTGCATAGGTAGCTATCACAAAACCGACCAAATAGAGATATAATTAGTCACTAACAAAGAAACAACTTCATCCGATGACAGTCTTATAACATGTTATACAATAAATCTATGTTTTGTTCGAAAATGTGCATATTTGAGGTATACATCATAGTTTTACTGTAACGGTTTCTCTCCTCCTCTTCGTCTGAAGAGGAGGAGTAGGGATCAGACCAAAATGCAGCGGGTTTTGAAAACATAATCATTTATTAAACGACGAAGACGAAGACGAAAAAACACTTGGAATGATTACAAAATAACAAAACGAACGTAGACAGACCTGAACTAGAGAACTTACATAAAAACACGAAGAACGCACGAACAGGTACAGACTACAAACAAAACGCTACAGTCCCGTGTGGTACGAACATATATACAGACACGGAAGACAACCACCCACAAACAAACAGTGAAATCAGCCTACCTTAATATGGTTCTCAATCAGAGGAACCGTCAAACACCTGCCTCTAATTGAGAACCATATCAGGCAACACATTAAACCCAACATAGAAACACAACACATAGAATGCCCACCTCAACTCACGCCCTGACCAACTAAACACATACAAAACAACAGAAAACAGGTCAGGAACGTGACATTTACATTGCAGCTACCATAAAAAATATCACCAAAGCAGCCGGAATAATTAGAGAGAGCAACGTGAAATACCTAAATACTCATCATAAAACATTTATGAAAAATGCATTTTGTACATCAAATGAAAGATAAACATCTTGTGAATCCAGCCAATATTTCAGATTTTTTCATTGTTTTACAGCAAAAACACAATATAGCCTTATATTAGCTTACTACAATAGCCTACCAAGCTACCGCATTCATTCATCAAGGCACGATAGCGATAGCAATAGGCACGTTAGCGTTAGCGAATAAACCAGCAAAAGATATTAATTTTCACTAACCTTCATAAACCTTCCTCAGATGACAGTCCTATAACATCAGGTTATACATACACTTATGTTTTGTTCGAAAATGTGCATATTTAGAGCTGAAATCAGTGGTTATCCATTATGCTAACGTAGCTTCTTTTTCACAGAATGTGCGGATATTTATATTAGACTCTCACCTATTCTGACCAAATAGCTTTTCATAAACGTTACAAAAAAATACATGTTGTATAGGAAATTATATATACACTAGTTCTTAACATGATGTCTTCTAATTGCAGTCGCTGTACTCATAATATACAGGAGAACGATCGCCTTACGGCGAGAATAGCTGTGCTACAAGCCCAGCTTCAGACGCAATCGTTAGGCAAGGGTAATTTCAGTGTAGGAAAGGAAGAAACAGCGTCTGTGCCACCAGTAAGTACAGATAGTAACGTTAGTATAAATCCCCCCGCACAGTCCCCGCAGCCGGACAACTTTCTCATGGCTTCTGGAGGGAAATGCTGTTGGAATGCTCAACCGGTGTCGCTCATTCAGCCGACAGAAACTTTCAATCGGTTTTCCCCAATTTGTAAGAGTCGGAGTCTGAGTCTGAGTCTTCTCTTGTCTCTACTCCTCCCGTTACGGGGTCTGAGACGCCGAAGGCTCCCACCATTAGCTCTGACAAATTGAAAACCCTAGTCATTGGCGACTCCATTACCCGCAGTATTAGACTTAAAACGAATCACCCAGCGATCATACACTGTTTACCAGGGGGCAGGGCTACCGACGTTAAGGCTAATCTAAAGATGGTGCTGGCTAAAGCTAAATCTGGCGAGTTTAGAGTATAGAGATATTGTTATCCACGTCGGCACCAACGATGTTAGGATGAAACAGTCAGAGGTCACCAAGTGCAACATAGCTTCAGCGTGTAAATCAGCTAGAAAGATGTGTCGGCATCGAGTAATTGTCTCTGGCCCCCTCCCAGTTAGGGGGAGTGACGAGCTCTACAGCAGAGTCTCAGCACTCAATCGCTGGTTGCAAAACTGTTTTCTGCCCCTCCCAAAAGATAGAATTTGTAGATAATTGGCCCTCTTTCTGGGACTCACCCACAAACAGGACCAAGCCTGACCTGCTGAGGAGTGACGGACTCCATCCTAGCTGGAGGGGTGCTCTCATCTTATCTACCAACATAGATAGGGCTCTAACTCCTCTAGCCCCACAATGAAATAGGGTGCAGGCCAGGCAGCAGGCTGATAGCCAACCTGCCAGCTCAGTGGAGTCTGCCAATAGCACAGTCAGTGTAGTCAGCTCAGCCATACCCATTGAGACTGTGTCTGTGCCTCGACCTAGGTTGGGCAAAACTAAACATGGCGGTGTTCGCCTTAGCAATCTTATTAGGAAAAAGACCTCCTCCATTCCTGCCATTATTGAAAGAGATCGTGATACCTCACATCTCAAAATAGGGTTACTTAATGTTAGATCCCTCACTTCAAAGGCAATCATAGTCAATGAACTAATCACTGATCATAATCTTGATGTGATTGGCCTGACTGAAACATGGCTTAAGCCTGATGAATTTACTGTGTTAAATGAGGCCTCACCTCCTGGTTACACTAGTGACCATATCCCCCGTGCATCCCGCAAAGGCGGAGGTGTTGCTAACATTTACGATAGCAAATTTCAATTTACAAAAAAAAAAATGGCGTTTTTGTCTTTTGAGCTTCTAGTCATGAAATCTATGCAGCCTACTCAATCACTTTTTATAGCTACTGTTTACAGGCCTCCTGGGCCATATACAGCGTTCCTCTCTGAGTTCTCTGAGTTTCCTGAATTCCTATCAGACCTTGTAGTCATAGCAGATCATATTCTAATTTTTGGTGATTTTAATATTCACATGGAGAAGTCCACAGACCCACTCCAAAAGTCTTTCGGAGCCATCATCGACTCAGTGGGTTTTGTCCAACATGTCTCTGGACCTACTCACTGCCACAGTCATACTCTGGACCTAGTGTTGTCCCATGGAATAAATGTTGTAGATCTTAATGTTTTTCCACATAATCCTGGACTATCGGACCACCATTTTATTACGTTTGCAATCGCAACAAATAATCTGCTCAGACCCCAACCAAGGAGCATCAAAAGTCGTGCTATAAATTCTCAGACAACACAAAAATTCCTTGATGCCCTTCCAGACTCCTTCTGCCTACCCAAGGACGTCAGAGGACAAAAATCAGTTAACCACCTAACTGAGGAACTCAATTTAACCTTGCGCAATACCCTAGATGCAGTTGCACCCCTAAAAACGAAAAACATTTGTCATAAGAAACTAGCTCCCTGGTATACAGAAAATACCCGAGCTTTGAAGCAAGCTTCCAGGAAATTGGAACGGAAATGGCGCCACACCAAACTGGAAGTCTTCCGACTAGCTTGGAAAGACAGTACCGTGCAGTACCGAAGAGCCCTCACTGCTGCTCGATCATCCTACTTTTCCAACTTAATCGAGGAAAATAAGAACAATCCCAAATTTCTTTTTGATACTGTTGCAAAGCTAACTAAAAAGCAGCATTCCCCAAGAGAGGATGGCTTTCACTTCAGCAGTAATAAATTCATGAACTTCTTTGAGGAAAAGATCATGACCATTAGAAAGCAAATTACGGACTCCTCTTTGAATCTGCGTATTCCTCCAGGGCTTAGCTGTCCTGGATCTGCACAGCTCTGCGAGGGCCTGGGATAGAGAGAGACACTTAAGTGTTTTAGTACTATATCTCTTGACACAATGATGAAAATAATCATGGCCTCTAAACCTTCAAGCTGCATACTGGATCCTATTCCTACTAAACTGCTGAAGGAGCTGCTTCCTGTGCTTGGCCCTCCTATGTTGAACATAATAAACAGCTCTCTATCCACCGGATGTGTACCAAACACACTAAAAGTGGCAGTAATAAAGCCTCTCTTGAAAAAGCCAAACCTTGACCCGGAAAATATAAAAAACTATCGGCCTATATCGAATCTTCCATTCATCACAAAAATTGTAGAAAAAGCTGTTGCGCAGCAACTCACTGCCTTTCTGAAGACAAACAATGTATACGAAATGCTTCAGTCTGGTTTTAGACCCCATCATAGCACTGAGACTGCACTTGTGAAGGTGGTAAATGACCTTTTAATGGCGTCAGACCGAGGCTCTGCATCTGTCCTCGTGCTACTAGACCTTAGTGCTGCCTTTGACACCATCGATCACCACATTCTTTTGGAGAGACTGGAAACCCAAATTGGTCTACACGGACAAGTTCTGGCCTGGTTTAGATCTTACCTGTCGGAAAGATATCAGTTTGTCTCTGTGAATGGTCTGTCCTCTGACAAATCAACTGTACATTTCGGTGTTCCGTTTTAGGACCACTATTGTTTTCACTATATATTTTACCTCTTGGGGATGTTATTCGAAAACATAATGTTAACTTTCACTGCTTTGCGGATGACACACAGCTGTACATTTCAATGAAACATGGTGAAGCCCCATAATTGCCATCGCTAGAAGCCTGTGTTTCAGACATAAGGAAGTGGATGGCTGAAAACTTTCTACTTTTACACTCGGACAAAGCAGAGATGCTTGTTCTAGGTCCCAAGAAACAAAGAGATCTTCTGTTAAATCTGACAATTTATCTTGATGGTTGTAAAGTCGTCTCAAATAAAACTGTGAAGGACCTCGGCGTTACTCTTGACCCTGATCTCTCTTTTGACGAACATATCAAGACTGTTTCAAGGACAGCTTTTTTCCATCTACGTAACATTGCAAAAATCAGAAATTTTCTGTCCAAAAATGATTACAGAAAAATTAATCCATGCATTTGTTACTTCTAGGTTAGACTACTGCAATGCTTTACTTTCCGGCTACCCGGATAAAGCACTAAATAAACTTCAGTTAGTGCTAAATACGGCTGCTAGAATCCTGACTAGAACCAAGAAATTTGATCATATTACTCCAGTGCTAGCTTCCCTACACTGGCTTCCTGTTAAGGCAAGGGCTGATTTCAAGGTTTTACTGTTAACCTATAAAGCGTTACATGGGCTTGCTCCTACCTATCTTTCCGAGTTGGTCCTGCCGTACATACCAATACGTACGCTACGGTCACAAGACGCAGGCCTCCTAATTGTCCCTAGAATTTCTAAGCAAACAGCGGGAGGCAGGGCTTTCTCCTATAGATCTCCAATTTTATGGAACAGTCTGCCTACCCATGTGAGAGACGCAGACTCGGTCTCAACCTTTAAGTCTTTACTGAAGACTTATCTCTTCAGTAGGTCATATGATTGAGTGTTGTCTGGCCCAGGAGTGTGAAGGTGAACGGAAAGGCTCTGGAGCAACGAACCGCCCTTGCTGTCTCTGCCAGGCCGGTTCCCCTCTCTCCACTGGGATTCTCTGCCTCTAACCCTGTTACAGGGGCTGAGTCACTGGCTTGCTGGTGCTCTTTCATGCCGTCCCTAGGAGGGGTGCGTCACTTGAGTGGGTTGAGTTACTGACGTGATCTTCCTGTCTGGGTTGGCGCCCCCCCTTGGTTTGTGCTGTGGTGGAGACCTTTGTGGGCTATACTCGGCCTTGTCTCAGGATTGTAAGTTGGTGGTTGAGGATTTCCCTCTAGTGGTGCGGGGGCTGTGCTTTGGCAAAGTGGGTGGGGTTATATCCTTCCTGTTTGGCCCTGTCCGGGGGTTTCTTCGGATGGGGCCACAGTGTCTCCTGACCGCTCCTGTCTCAGCCTCCAGTATTTATGCTGCAGTAGTTTATGTGTCGGGGGGCTAGGGTCAGTTGGTTATACCTGGAGTACTTCTCCTGTCTTATCCAGTGTCCTGTGTGAATTTAAGTATGCTCTTTCTAATTCTCTTGTTCTCTCTTTCTCTCTGAGAACCTGAGCCCTAGGACCATACGTCAGGACTACCGGGCATGCTGACACCTTGCTGTTCCCAGTCCGCCTGGCCTTGCTGCTATTCCAGTTTCAACTGTTCTGCCTGCGGTTACGAAACCCCTACCTGTCCCAGACCTGCTGTTTTCAACTCTTAATGATCGGCTATGAAAAGCCAACTGAGATTTATTCCTGATTATTACTTGACCATGCTTGTCATTTATGAACATTTTGAAAATCTTGGCTCTCTCTAATTTTCTCCTTCTCTCTTTCTTTCTCTCGGAGGACCTGGGCCCTGGGACCATGCGTCGGGACTGCCGCCCGTGGTGACTCCTTGCTGTCCCCAGTCCGCCTGGCCTTGCTGCTATTCCAGTTTCAGCTGTTCTGCCTGCGGTTATGGAACCGCCACCTGTCCCAGACCTGTTGTTTTTCAACTCTTAATGATCAGCTATGAAAAGCCAACTGAAAATTATTCATGATTATTATTTGACCATGCTTGTCACTTATGAACATTTTTGAACATCTTGGCATAGTTCTGTTATAATCTCCACCCGGCACAGCCAGAAGAGGACTGGCCACCCCTCATAGCCTGGTTCCTCTCTAGGTTTCTTCCTAGGTTTTGGCCTTTCTAGGGAGTTTTTCCTAGCCACCGTGCTTCTACACCTGCATTACTAGCTGTTTGGGGTTTTAGGCTGGGTTTCTGTACAGCACTTCGAGATATTAGCTGATGTACGAAGGGCTATATAAAATAAAATTGATTGATTGATTGATTGATAGCTTCTCAAATGACTGCCTCACCTGGTTCACCAACTGCTTCTCAGACAGAGTTCAGTATGTCAAATCGGAAGGCCTGTTGTCCGGACCTCTGGCAGTCTCTATGGGGGTGCCACATGGTTCAATTCTCGGGCCGACTCTTTTTTCTGTGTATATCAACAATGTCGCTCTTGCTGCTGGTGATTTTCTGATCCACCTCTACGCAGACGATACCATTCTGTATACAACTGGCCCTTCTTTGGACACTGTGTTAACTAACCTCCAAACAAGCTTCAATGCCATACAACACTCCTTCCGTGGCCTCCAACTGCTCTTAAACGCTAGTAAAACCAAATGCATGCTTGGTATTTGTAGTTGTCCACATATTCTAAGTCAGAACTGTCCAATTCAGAATCGGCTTCCTATTTCGCAACAAAGCCTCCTTCACTCATGTCGCCAAACATACCCTTGTGAAACTGACTATCCTACCAATCCTCGATTTCGGCGGCGTCATTTACAAAATAGCTTCCAACACTCTACTCAGGAAACTGGATGCAGTCTCTCACAGTGGCATCAGTTTTGTCACCAAAGCCCCTTATATCACCCACCACTGCGACCTGTATGCTCTAGTTGGCTGGCCCTTGCTACATATCCGTCGCCAAAACCCACTGGCTCCAGGTCATCTATAAGTCTATGCTAGGTCAAGCTCCGCCTTATCTCAGTTCACTGGTCACGATAACATCACCCACCCGTAGCATGCGCTCCAGCAGGTATATCTCACTGGTCATCCCCAAAGCCAACACCTCCTTTGGCCGCCTTTCCTTCCAGTTCTCTGCTGCCAATTACTTGAACGAATTGTAAAAATCTTTGAAGCTGGAGACTTATATTTCCCCTCACTAACTTTAAACATCAGCTATCTGAGCAGCTAACCGATCGCTGCAACTGTACATAGTCCATCTGTAAATAGCCCACCCAATCTACCTACCTCATCCCCATATTGTTTTAATTTACTTTTCTGCTCTTTTTCACAACATTATTTCTACTTGCACATCATAATCTGCTCATCTATCACTCCAGTGTTAATTTGGTCAATTGTAATTACTCCGCTACTATGGCCTATTTATTGCCATACCTCCTCACGCCAGTTGCACACACCGTATATAGACTTAACCCTTTACCCTTGTGTGGTGTTCATGTTTTTCACCCGATGTTCCCGAGTATGATGGACCCACAACATTATCGTACTTAATACTTAAAATACTTAATACTTGGATGTTGACTTATATCAATTACAAGCAATTGTCACGACTTCCGCTGAAGTCGGCCCTTCTCCTTGTTCGGGTGCACACATCTCTGCACAAAATCCCTGACAGCAATATAGACAGCATACATGGTTAATATAAACAGCATACATGGTTAATATAGACAGCATGGTTAATATAGACAGCATGGTTAATATAGACAGCATGGTTAATGTAGACAGTATGGTTAATATAGACAGTATGGTTAATATAGACAGCATGGTTAATATAGACAGCATGGTTAATATAGACAGCATGGTTAATATAGACAGCATGGTTAATATAGACAGCATGGTTAATATAGACAGTATACATGGTTAATATAGACAGCATGGTTAATATAGACAGTATACATGGTTAATATAGACAGCATGGTTAATATAGACAGCATGGTTAATATAGACAGCATGGTTAATATAGACAGCATGGTTAATATAGACAGCATGGTTAATATAGACAGCATGGTTAATATAGACCGCATGGTTAATATAGACAGCATGGTTAATATAGACAGCATGGTTAATATAGACAGTATACATGGTTAATATAGACAGCATGGTTAATATAGACAGTATACATGGTTAATATAGACAGCATGGTTAATATAGACAGCATGGTTAATATAGACAGCATGGTTAATATAGACAGCATGGTTAATATAGACAGCATGGTTAATATAGACAGCATGGTTAATATAGACAGCATGGTTAATATAGACAGCATGGTTAATATAGACAGCATGGTTAATATAGACAGTATACATGGTTAATATAGACAACATGGTTAATATAGACAGCATGGTTAATATAGACAGCATGGTTAATATAGACAGCATGGTTAATATAGACAGCATGGTTAATATAGACAGTATACATGGTTAATATAGACAGCATGGTTAATATAGACAGCATGGTTAATATAGACAGCATGGTTAATATAGACAGTATGGTTAATATAGACAGTATGGTTAATATAGACAGCATGGTTAATATAGACAGCATGGTTAATATAGACAGTATGGTTAATATAGACAGTATGGTTAATATAGACAGTATACATGGTTAATATAGACAGCATGGTTAATATAGACAGCATGGTTAATATAGACAGCATGGTTAATATAGACAGCATGGTTAATATAGACAGCATGGTTAATATAGACAGCATGGTTAATATAGACAGCATGGTTAATATAGACAGCATGGTTAATATAGACAGCATGGTTAATATAGACAGCATGGTTAATATAGACAGTATACATGGTTAATATAGACAGCATGGTTAATATAGACAGCATGGTTAATATAGACAGCATGGTTAATATAGACAGCATGGTTAATATAGACAGTATACATGGTTAATATAGACAGCATGGTTAATATAGACAGCATGGTTAATATAGACAGCATGGTTAATATAGACAGCATGGTTAATATAGACAGCATGGTTAATATAGACAGTATGGTTAATATAGACAGCATGGTTAATATAGACAGCATGGTTAATATAGACAGTATACATGGTTAATATAGACAGCATGGTTAATATAGACAGCATGGTTAATATAGACAGCATGGTTAATATAGACAGCATGGTTAATATAGACAGCATGGTTAATATAGACAGCATGGTTAATATAGACAGTATACATGGTTAATATAGACAGTATGGTTAATATAGACAGCATGGTTAATATAGACAGCATGGTTAATATAGACAGCATGGTTAATATAGACAGCATGGTTAATATAGACAGTATACATGGTTAATATAGACATCATGGTTAATATAGACAGCATGGTTAATATAGACAGCATGGTTAATATAGACAGCATGGTTAATATAGACAGCATGGTTAATATAGACAGTATACATGGTTAATATAGACATCATGGTTAATATAGACAGCATGGTTAATATAGACAGCATGGTTAATATAGACAGCATGGTTAATATAGACAGCATGGTTAATATAGACAGTATACATGGTTAATATAGACATCATGGTTAATATAGACAGCATGGTTAATATAGACAGCATGGTTAATATAGACAGCATGGTTAATATAGACAGCATGGTTAATATAGACAGCATGGTTAATATAGACAGCATGGTTAATATAGACAGCATGGTTAATATAGACAGCATGGTTAATATAGACAGCATGGTTAATATAGACAGCATGGTTAATATAGACAGCATGGTTAATATAGACAGCATGGTTAATATAGACAGCATGGTTAATATAGACAGCATGGTTAATATAGACAGTATACATGGTTAATATAGACAGCATGGTTAATATAGACAGCATGGTTAATATAGACAGCATGGTTAATATAGACAGCATGGTTAATATAGACAGCATGGTTAATATAGACAGCATGGTTAATATAGACAGCATGGTTAATATAGACAGCATGGTTAATATAGACAGCATGGTTAATATAGACAGCATGGTTAATATAGACAGCATGGTTAATATAGACAGCATGGTTAATATAGACAGCATGGTTAATATAGACAGCATGGTTAATATAGACAGTATGGTTAATATAGACAGCATGGTTAATATAGACAGCATGGTTAATATAGACAGCATGGTTAATATAGACAGCATGGTTAATATAGACAGCATGGTTAATATAGACAGCATGGTTAATATAGACAGTATGGTTAATATAGACAGCATGGTTAATATAGACAGCATGGTTAATATAGACAGCATGGTTAATATAGACAGCATGGTTAATATAGACAGCATGGTTAATATAGACAGCATGGTTAATATAGACAGCATGGTTAATATAGACAGCATGGTTAATATAGACAGTATACATGGTTAATATAGACAGCATGGTTAATATAGACAGCATGGTTAATATAGACAGTATGGTTAATATAGACAGCATGGTTAATATAGACAGCATGGTTAATATAGACAGCATGGTTAATATAGACAGCATGGTTAATATAGACAGTATACATGGTTAATATAGACAGCATGGTTAATATAGACAGTATACATGGTTAATATAGACAGCATGGTTAATATAGACAGCATGGTTAATATAGACAGCATGGTTAATATAGACAGCATGGTTAATATAGACAGCATGGTTAATGTAGACAGCATGGTTAATATAGACAGCATGGTTAATATAGACAGCATGGTTAATATAGACAGCATGGTTAATATAGACAGCATGGTTAATATAGACAGCATGGTTAATATAGACAGCATGGTTAATATAGACAGCATGGTTAATATAGACAGTATACATGGTTAATATAGACAGCATGGTTAATATATACAGCATGGTTAATATAGACAGCATGGTTAATATAGACAGTATACATGGTTAATATAGACAGCATGGTTAATATAGACAGCATGGTTAATATAGACAGTATACATGGTTAATATAGACAGCATGGTTAATATAGACAGCATGGTTAATATAGACAGCATGGTTAATATAGACAGCATGGTTAATATAGACAGCATGGTTAATATAGACAGCATGGTTAATATAGACAGTATGGTTAATATAGACAGTATACATGGTTAATATAGACAGCATGGTTAATATAGACAGCATGGTTAATATAGACAGCATGGTTAATATAGACAGTATGGTTAATATAGACAGTATACATGGTTAATATAGACAGCATGGTTAATATAGACAGCATGGTTAATATAGACAGCATGGTTAATATAGACAGCATGGTTAATATAGACAGCATGGTTAATATAGACAGCATGGTTAATATAGACAGCATGGTTAATATAGACAGCATGGTTAATATAGACAGCATGGTTAATATAGACATCATGGTTAATATAGACAGCATGGTTAATATAGACAGCATGGTTAATATAGACAGCATGGTTAATATAGACAGTATGGTTAATATAGACAGCATGGTTAATATAGACAGCATGGTTAATATAGACAGCATGGTTAATATAGACAGCATGGTTAATATAGACAGTATACATGGTTAATATAGACAGCATGGTTAATATAGACAGTATACATGGTTAATATAGACAGCATGGTTAATATAGACAGCATGGTTAATATAGACAGCATGGTTAATATAGACAGTATACATGGTTAATATAGACAGCATGGTTAATATAGACAGTATACATGGTTAATATAGACAGCATGGTTAATATAGACAGCATGGTTAATATAGACAGTATACATGGTTAATATAGACAGCATGGTTAATATAGACAGTATACATGGTTAATATAGACAGCATGGTTAATATAGACAGCATACATGGTTAATATAGACAGTATGGTTAATATAGACAGTATACATGGTTAATATAGACAGCATGGTTAATATAGACAGTATACATGGTTAATATAGACAGTATGGTTAATATAGACAGCATGGTTAATATAGACAGCATGGTTAATATAGACAGCATGGTTAATATAGACAGCATGGTTAATATAGACAGCATGGTTAATATAGACAGTATGGTTAATATAGACAGCATGGTTAATATAGACAGTATACATGGTTAATATAGACAGCATGGTTAATATAGACAGTATACATGGTTAATATAGACAGCATGGTTAATATAGACAGCATGGTTAATATAGACAGCATGGTTAATATAGACAGTATACATGGTTAATATAGACAGCATGGTTAATATAGACAGCATGGTTAATATAGACAGTATACATGGTTAATATAGACAGCATGGTTAATATAGACAGCATGGTTAATATAGACAGCATGGTTAATATAGATAGTATGGTTAATATAGACAGTATGGTTAATATAGACAGCATGGTTAATATAGACAGCATGGTTAATATAGACAGCATGGTTAATATAGACAGTATGGTTAATATAGACAGCATGGTTAATATAGACAGCATGGTTAATATAGACAGCATGGTTAATATAGACAGCATGGTTAATATAGACAGCATGGTTAATATAGACAACATGGTTAATATAGACAGTATACATGGTTAATATAGACAGTATACATGGTTAATATAGACAGCATGGTTAATATAGACAGCATGGTTAATATAGACAGCATGGTTAATATAGACAACATGGTTAATATAGACAGTATACATGGTTAATATAGACAGTATACATGGTTAATATAGACAGCATGGTTAATATAGACAGCATGGTTAATATAGACAGCATGGTTAATATAGACAGCATGGTTAATATAGACAGCATGGTTAATATAGACAGCATGGTTAATATAGACAGCATGGTTAATATAGACAGCATGGTTAATATAGACAGCATGGTTAATATAGACAGCATGGTTAATATAGACAGCATGGTTAATATAGACAGCATGGTTAATATAGACAGCATGGTTAATATAGACAGCATGGTTAATATAGACAGCATGGTTAATATAGACAGCATGGTTAATATAGACAGCATGGTTAATATAGACAGCATGGTTAATATAGACAGTATACATGGTTAATATAGACAGCATGGTTAATATAGACAGCATGGTTAATATAGACAGCATGGTTAATATAGACAGCATGGTTAATATAGACAGCATGGTTAATATAGACAGCATGGTTAATATAGACAGCATGGTTAATATAGACAGTATACATGGTTAATATAGACAGCATGGTTAATATAGACAGTATGGTTAATATAGACAGCATGGTTAATATAGACAGCATGGTTAATATAGACAGCATGGTTAATATAGACAGTATACATGGTTAATATAGACAGCATGGTTAATATAGACAGCATGGTTAATATAGACAGCATGGTTAATATAGACAGTATACATGGTTAATATAGACAGCATGGTTAATATAGACAGCATGGTTAATATAGACAGCATGGTTAATATAGACAGCATGGTTAATATAGACAGCATGGTTAATATAGACAGCATGGTTAATATAGACAGTATACATGGTTAATATAGACAGCATGGTTAATATAGACAGCATGGTTAATATAGACAGCATGGTTAATATAGACAGCATGGTTAATATAGACAGCATGGTTAATATAGACAGCATGGTTAATATAGACAGTATACATGGTTAATATAGACAGCATGGTTAATATAGACAGCATGGTTAATATAGACAGCATGGTTAATATAGACAACATGGTTAATATAGACAGTATGGTTAATATAGACAGCATGGTTAATATAGACAGCATGGTTAATATAGACAGCATGGTTAATATAGACAGTATACATGGTTAATATAGACAGCATGGTTAATATAGACAGCATGGTTAATATAGACAGCATGGTTAATATAGACAACATGGTTAATATAGACAGTATGGTTAATATAGACAGCATGGTTAATATAGACAGCATGGTTAATATAGACAGCATGGTTAATATAGACAGCATGGTTAATATAGACAGCATGGTTAATATAGACAGCATGGTTAATATAGACAACATGGTTAATATAGACAGCATGGTTAATATAGACAGCATGGTTAATATAGACAGCATGGTTAATATAGACAGTATACATGGTTAATATAGACAGCATGGTTAATATAGACAGCATGGTTAATATAGACAGCATGGTTAATATAGACAGTATACATGGTTAATATAGACAGCATGGTTAATATAGACAGCATGGTTAATATAGACAGTATACATGGTTAATATAGACAGCATGGTTAATATAGACAGCATGGTTAATATAGACAGCATGGTTAATATAGACAGTATACATGGTTAATATAGACAGCATGGTTAATATAGACAGCATGGTTAATATAGACAGCATGGTTAATATAGACAGCATGGTTAATATAGACAGCATGGTTAATATAGACAGTATACATGGTTAATATAGACAGCATGGTTAATATAGACAGCATGGTTAATATAGACAGCATGGTTAATATAGACAGTATACATGGTTAATATAGACAGCATGGTTAATATAGACAGCATGGTTAATATAGACAGTATACATGGTTAATATAGACAGCATGGTTAATATAGACAGCATGGTTAATATAGACAGCATGGTTAATATAGACAGCATGGTTAATATAGACAGCATGGTTAAGATAGACAGCATGGTTAATATAGACAGTATACATGGTTAATATAGACAGCATGGTTAATATAGACAGCATGGTTAATATAGACAGCATGGTTAATATAGACAGTATACATGGTTAATATAGACAGCATGGTTAATATAGACAGCATGGTTAATATAGACAGCATGGTTAATATAGACAGCATGGTTAATATAGACAGCATGGTTAATATAGACAGCATGGTTAATATAGACAGTATACATGGTTAATATAGACAGCATGGTTAATATAGACAGCATGGTTAATATAGACAGCATGGTTAATATAGACAGCATGGTTAATATAGACAGCATGGTTAATATAGACAGCATGGTTAATATAGACAGCATGGTTAATATAGACAGCATGGTTAATATAGACAGCATGGTTAATATAGACAGCATGGTTAATATAGACAGCATGGTTAATATAGACAGTATACATGGTTAATATAGACAGCATGGTTAATATAGACAGCATGGTTAATATAGACAGCATGGTTAATATAGACAGCATGGTTAATATAGACAGCATGGTTAATATAGACAGTATGGTTAATATAGACAGCATGGTTAATATAGACAGCATGGTTAATATAGACAGCATGGTTAATATAGACAGCATGGTTAATATAGACAGTATACATGGTTAATATAGACAGCATGCTTAATATAGACAGCATGGTTAATATAGACAGCATGGTTAATATAGACAGCATGGTTAATATAGACAGCATGGTTAATATAGACAGCATGGTTAATATAGACAGTATGGTTAATATAGACAGCATGGTTAATATAGACAGCATGGTTAATATAGACAGCATGGTTAATATAGACAGCATGGTTAATATAGACAGCATGGTTAATATAGACAGCATGGTTAATATAGACAGCATGGTTAATATAGACAGTATGGTTAATATAGACAGCATGGTTAATATAGACAGCATGGTTAATATAGACAGTATGGTTAATATAGACAGCATGGTTAATATAGACAGTATACATGGTTAATATAGACAGCATGGTTAATATAGACAGCATGGTTAATATAGACAGCATGGTTAATATAGACAGCATGGTTAATATAGACAGCATGGTTAATATAGACAGCATGGTTAATATAGACAGTATGGTTAATATAGACAGCATGGTTAATATAGACAGCATGGTTAATATAGACAGCATGGTTAATATAGACAGCATGGTTAATATAGACAGCATGGTTAATATAGACAGCATGGTTAATATAGACAGCATGGTTAATATAGACAGCATGGTTAATATAGAGAGTATACATGGTTAATATAGACAGCATGGTTAATATAGACAGCATGGTTAATATAGACAGCATGGTTAATATAGACAGCATGGTTAATATAGACAGCATGGTTAATATAGACAGTATACATGGTTAATATAGACAGCATGGTTAATATAGACAGCATGGTTAATATAGACAGCATGGTTAATATAGACAGCATGGTTAATATAGACAGCATGGTTAATATAGACAGTATACATGGTTAATATAGACAGCATGGTTAATATAGACAGCATGGTTAATATAGACAGCATGGTTAATATAGACAGTATACATGGTTAATATAGACAGCATGGTTAATATAGACAGTATGGTTAATATAGACAGCATGGTTAATATAGATAGTATACATGGTTAATATAGACAGCATGGTTAATATAGACAGTATACATGGTTAATATAGACAGTATGGTTAATATAGACAGCATGGTTAATATAGACAGCATGGTTAATATAGACAGCATGGTTAATATAGACAGCATGGTTAATATAGACAGCATGGTTAATATAGACAGCATGGTTAATATAGACAGTATGGTTAATATAGACAGCATGGTTAATATAGACAGCATGGTTAATATAGACAGCATGGTTAATATAGACAGCATGGTTAATATAGACAGCATGGTTAATATAGACAGCATGGTTAATATAGACAGCATGGTTAATATAGACAGCATGGTTAATATAGACAGTATACATGGTTAATATAGACAGCATGGTTAATATAGACAGCATGGTTAATATAGACAGCATGGTTAATATAGACAGCATGGTTAATATAGACAGCATGGTTAATATAGACAGCATGGTTAATATAGACAGTATACATGGTTAATATAGACAGCATGGTTAATATAGACAGCATGGTTAATATAGACAGCATGGTTAATATAGACAGTATACATGGTTAATATAGAGAGCATGGTTAATATAGACAGTATGGTTAATATAGACAGCATGGTTAATATAGATAGTATACATGGTTAATATAGACAGCATGGTTAATATAGACAGTATACATGGTTAATATAGACAGTATGGTTAATATAGACAGCATGGTTAATATAGACAGCATGGTTAATATAGACAGCATGGTTAATATAGACAGCATGGTTAATATAGACAGCATGGTTAATATAGACAGCATGGTTAATATAGACAGTATGGTTAATATAGACAGCATGGTTAACTTCTTGAGAATACAGGGGGTGCTATTTCGCATTAGCATAATTGCCTCTACAGACTAAACTGCCTCTTATTCAATTATTGCTGTTACTATATGCATATAACCATATAGCATTGGATAGAAAACAATCTATGGTTTCTAAAACCGTTCCAATTGAGTCTCTGAGTCAAACACAGGTCATTTCACAGCACTTTCCCTGAGCCTGAAAAAGATTGCAAGATGTGTATGCTCGCTTCAAAGCTCTGCCTATATATGGTCACGCCACCTATGACCCGAATGACACTTCCTACTTCTTCCTATGGGTGTTTGGAAGACGTCAGAGGAGAAATTTTTTGTTTATCTTGTACTGACGTGAAATAAGACTTATTTCTTTAGCGTGACCGACAACTTCCGGTTTCTGAGATGCGCGTTTTCAGAGGTGGCATTGTCTTTTGTTATGCTGACGTTATGGATGAAAACTATCTCCGTGTCGAAGTTTGTTTGCTACATGTGACCATATCACCGTAATGTATGTTTTTTCAATATAGTTTAATCAGATTATTAGAATTTTTTCGGGAGTTTTGCCGTGTTCCGTTCTTTGAGTTTTTTAACTTTGGGAATTGACCGTGCCAGTCGACCAGTACCCAGGCTGAATGAAGAGGGGAGGTTGCCATTGTGAATGGATTGAACGACTCATCAGGACTAAGGACACCTTGATCAACATTCTGATGAAAGACCAGCAATAGTAAGACCCAATTTACGATGTTATTTCATATATCTGTCGTGCATGTGAACTGGTCGCGCGCGTCCAGCTGGTTTTGGCTGGCCTGGTTATGCTAATTAGCGATACATTTTGTTTTCGCTATAAAACATTTAAAAAATCTGAAATATTGTTTGGATTCACCAGATGTTGGGCTTTCAATGTCTGTACGCTGTGTATTTTTTCTGAAATGTTTTAAGACAAGTAATTAGTTATATAACGTTGGTCTCTGTAATTGTTCTAGCTGCATCAGCACTATATCAGATTGCAGCTGCAATGTAGAACTGTGATTTATACCTGAAAAATGCACATTTAAAAAAAAAAAACTATGCTATACCATAAATATGTTATCAGACTGTCATCTTATAAATTTGTTTGTTGGTTTGTGGCTATCAATATCTTAGTTTAGCCGAATTGGTGATAGCACCTGATGGAGTAAGAAACTGTTGGAGTAAGAAAATGGTGTCTTTTGCTAACGTGTTTAGCTAATAGATTTACATATTTTGTCTTCCCTGTAAAACATTTAAAAAATCTGAAATGGTGGTTTTATTCACAAGATCTGTGTCTTTCATTGGGTGTCTTGGACTTGTGATTTAATGATATTTAGATGCTACTATTTAATTGTGACGCTATGCTAGCGATGCTAATCAGTGTGTGGGGGGGGGGGGGGTGCTCCCGGATCCGGGTTAGGTACTCTGTAGAGGTTTTAATATAGACAGCATGGTTAATATAGACAGCATGGTTAATATAGACAGCATGGTTAATATAGACAGTATACATGGTTAATATAGACAGCATGGTTAATATAGACAGCATGGTTAATATAGACAGCATGGTTAATATAGACAGCATGGTTAATATAGACAGCATGGTTAATATAGACAGCATGGTTAATATAGACAGCATGGTTAATATAGACAGCATGGTTAATATAGACAGCATGGTTAATATAGACAGCATGGTTAATATAGACAGCATGGTTAATATAGACAGCATGGTTAATATAGACAGCATGGTTAATATAGACAGCATGGTTAATATAGACAGTATGGTTAATATAGACAGCATGGTTAATATAGACAGCATGGTTAATATAGACAGCATGGTTAATATAGACAGCATGGTTAATATAGACAGCATGGTTAATATAGACAGCATGGTTAATATAGACAGCATGGTTAATATAGACAGCATGGTTAATATAGACAGTATGGTTAATATAGACAGCATGGTTAATATAGACAGCATGGTTAATATAGACAGCATGGTTAATATAGACAGCATGGTTAATATAGACAGCATGGTTAATATAGACAGCATGGTTAATATAGACAGTATACATGGTTAATATAGACAGCATGGTTAATATAGACAGCATGGTTAATATAGACAGCATGGTTAATATAGACAGCATGGTTAATATAGACAGCATGGTTAATATAGACAGCATGGTTAATATAGATAGTATACATGGTTAATATAGACAGCATGGTTAATATAGACATCATGGTTAATATAGACAGCATGGTTAATATAGACAGCATGGTTAATATAGACAGTATGGTTAATATAGACAGCATGGTTAATATAGACAGCATGGTTAATATAGACAGCATGGTTAATATAGACAGCATGGTTAATATAGACAGCATGGTTAATATAGACAGTATACATGGTTAATATAGACAGCATGGTTAATATAGACAGCATGGTTAATATAGACAGCATGGTTAATATAGATAGTATACATGGTTAATATAGACAGCATGGTTAATATAGACAGCATGGTTAATATAGACAGTATGGTTAATATAGACAGCATGGTTAATATAGACAGCATGGTTTATATAGACAGCATGGTTAATATAGACAGCATGGTTAATATAGACAGCATGGTTAATATAGACAGCATGGTTAATATAGACAGCATGGTTAATATAGACAGCATGGTTAATATAGACAGCATGGTTAATATAGACAGCATGGTTAATATAGACAGCATGGTTAATATAGACAGCATGGTTAATATAGACAGCATGGTTAATATAGACAGCATGGTTAATATAGACAGCATGGTTAATATAGACAGCATGGTTAATATAGACAGCATGGTTAATATAGACAGTATACATGGTTAATATAGACAGCATGGTTAATATAGACAGCATGGTTAATATAGACAGCATGGTTAATATAGACAGTATACATGGTTAATATAGACAGCATGGTTAATATAGACAGCATGGTTAATATAGACAGTATACATGGTTAATATAGACAGCATGGTTAATATAGACAGCATGGTTAATATAGACAGTATACATGGTTAATATAGACAGCATGGTTAATATAGACAGCATGGTTAATATAGACAGCATGGTTAATATAGACAGCATGGTTAATATAGACAGCATGGTTAATATAGACAGTATGGTTAATATAGACAGCATGGTTAATATAGACAGTATACATGGTTAATATAGACAGCATGGTTAATATAGACAGTATACATGGTTAATATAGACAGCATGGTTAATATAGACAGCATGGTTAATATAGACAGCATGGTTAATATAGACAGCATGGTTAATATAGACAGCATGGTTAATATAGACAGCATGGTTAATATAGACAGCATGGTTAATATAGACAGTATACATGGTTAATATAGACAGCATGGTTAATATAGACAGCATGGTTAATATAGACAGTATACATGGTTAATATAGACAGCATGGTTAATATAGACAGTATGGTTAATATAGACAGCATGGTTAATATAGACAGCATGGTTAATATAGACAGCATGGTTAATATAGACAGCATGGTTAATATAGACAGCATGGTTAATATAGACAGCATGGTTAATATAGACAGTATACATGGTTAATATAGACAGCATGGTTAATATAGACAGCATGGTTAATATAGACAGCATGGTTAATATAGACAGTATACATGGTTAATATAGACAGCATGGTTAATATAGACAGCATGGTTAATATAGACAGTATGGTTAATATAGACAGCATGGTTAATATAGACAGTATACATGGTTAATATAGACAGCATGGTTAATATAGACAGCATGGTTAATATAGACAGCATGGTTAATATAGACAGCATGGTTAATATAGACAGCATGGTTAATATAGACAGCATGGTTAATATAGACAGCATGGTTAATATAGACAGCATGGTTAATATAGACAGCATGGTTAATATAGACAGCATGGTTAATATAGACAGTATGGTTAATATAGACAGCATGGTTAATATAGACAGCATGGTTAATATAGACAGCATGGTTAATATAGACAGCATGGTTAATATAGACAGCATGGTTAATATAGACAGCATGGTTAATATAGACAGCATGGTTAATATAGACAGCATGGTTAATATAGACAGCATGGTTAATATAGACAGCATGGTTAATATAGACAGCATGGTTAATATAGACAGCATGGTTAATATAGACAGTATACATGGTTAATATAGACAGCATGGTTAATATAGACAGCATGGTTAATATAGACAGCATGGTTAATATAGACAGCATGGTTAATATAGACAGCATGGTTAATATAGACAGCATACATGGTTAATATAGACAGTATACATGGTTAATATAGACAGTATACATGGTTAATATAGACAGTATACATGGTTAATATAGACAGTATACATGGTTAATATAGACAGCATGGTTAATATAGACAGCATGGTTAATATAGACAGCATGGTTAATATAGACAGCATGGTTAATATAGACAGCATGGTTAATATAGACAGCATGGTTAATATAGACAGCATGGTTAATATAGACAGTATGGTTAATATAGACAGCATGGTTAATATAGACAGCATGGTTAATATAGACAGCATGGTTAATATAGACAGCATGGTTAATATAGACAGCATGGTTAATATAGACAGCATGGTTAATATAGACAGCATGGTTAATATAGACAGCATGGTTAATATAGACAGCATGGTTAATATAGACAGCATGGTTAATATAGACAGCATGGTTAATATAGACAGCATGGTTAATATAGACATCATGGTTAATATAGACAGCATGGTTAATATAGACAGCATGGTTAATATAGACAGCATGGTTAATATAGACAGCATGGTTAATATAGACAGCATGGTTAATATAGACAGCATGGTTAATATAGACAGCATGGTTAATATAGACAGCATGGTTAATATAGACAGCATGGTTAATATAGACAGCATGGTTAATATAGACAGTATACATGGTTAATATAGACAGCATGGTTAATATAGACAGCATGGTTAATATAGACAGTATGGTTAATATAGACAGTATACATGGTTAATATAGACAGCATGGTTAATATAGACAGTATACATGGTTAATATAGACAGCATGGTTAATATAGACAGTATGGTTAATATAGACAGCATGGTTAATATAGACAGTATGGTTAATATAGACAGCATGGTTAATATAGACAGTATACATGGTTAATATAGACAGCATGGTTAATATAGACAGCATGGTTAATATAGACAGCATGGTTAATATAGACAGTATACATGGTTAATATAGACAGCATGGTTAATATAGACAGCATGGTTAATATAGACAGCATGGTTAATATAGACAGTATACATGGTTAATATAGACAGTATACATGGTTAATATAGACAGCATGGTTAATATAGACAGCATGGTTAATATTGACAGCATGGTTAATATAGACAGCATGGTTAATATAGACAGCATGGTTAATATAGACAGCATGGTTAATATAGACAGTATGGTTAATATAGACAGCATGGTTAATATAGACAGCATGGTTAATATAGACAGCATGGTTAATATAGACAGCATGGTTAATATAGACAGCATGGTTAATATAGACAGCATGGTTAATATAGACAGCATGGTTAATATAGACAGCATGGTTAATATAGACAGCATGGTTAATATAGACAGCATGGTTAATATAGACAGCATGGTTAATATAGACAGCATGGTTAATATAGACAGCATGGTTAATATAGACAGTATACATGGTTAATATAGACAGCATGGTTAATATAGACAGTATACATGGTTAATATAGACAGCATGGTTAATATAGACAGTATACATGGTTAATATAGACAGCATGGTTAATATAGACAGTATACATGGTTAATATAGACAGCATGGTTAATATAGACAGCATGGTTAATATAGACAGCATGGTTAATATAGACAGCATGGTTAATATAGACAGCATGGTTAATATAGACAGCATGGTTAATATAGACAGTATACGTGGTTAATATAGACAGTATACATGGTTAATATAGACAGCATGGTTAATATAGACAGTATGGTTAATATAGACAGCATGGTTAATATAGACAGTATACGTGGTTAATATAGACAGTATACATGGTTAATATAGACAGTATGGTTAATATAGACAGCATGGTTAATATAGACAGCATGGTTAATATAGACAGCATGGTTAATATAGACAGCATGGTTAATATAGACAGCATGGTTAATATAGACAGCATGGTTAATATAGACAGTATACGTGGTTAATATAGACAGTATACATGGTTAATATAGACAGTATGGTTAATATAGACAGCATGGTTAATATAGACAGCATGGTTAATATAGACAGCATGGTTAATATAGACAGCATGGTTAATATAGACAGCATGGTTAATATAGACAGCATGGTTAATATAGACAGCATGGTTAATATAGACAGTATACATGGTTAATATAGACAGCATGGTTAATATAGACAGCATGGTTAATATAGACAGCATGGTTAATATAGACAGCATGGTTAATATAGACAGCATGGTTAATATAGACAGCATGGTTAATATAGACAGCATGGTTAATATAGACAGCATGGTTAATATAGACAGTATACATGGTTAATATAGACAGCATGGTTAATATAGACAGCATGGTTAATATAGACAGTATACATGGTTAATATAGACAGCATGGTTAATATAGACAGCATGGTTAATATAGACAGCATGGTTAATATAGACAGCATGGTTAATATAGACAGTATACATGGTTAATATAGACAGCATGGTTAATATAGACAGCATGGTTAATATAGACAGCATGGTTAATATAGACAGCATGGTTAATATAGACAGCATGGTTAATATAGACAGCATGGTTAATATAGACAGCATGGTTAATATAGACAGTATACATGGTTAATATAGACAGCATGGTTAATATAGACAGCATGGTTAATATAGACAGAATGGTTAATATAGACAGCATGGTTAATATAGACAGCATGGTTAATATAGACAGCATGGTTAATATAGACAGCATGGTTAATATAGACAGTATACATGGTTAATATAGACAGCATGGTTAATATAGACAGCATGGTAATATAGACAGTATGGTTAATATACACAGTATACATGGTTAATATAGACAGCATGGTTAATATAGACAGAATGGTTAATATAGACAGTATGGTTAATATAGACAGCATGGTTAATATAGACAGCATGGTTAATATAGACAGCATGGTTAATATAGACAGCATGGTTAATATAGACAGCATGGTTAATATAGACAGCATGGTTAATATAGACAGCATGGTTAATATAGACAGCATGGTTAATATAGACAGCATGGTTAATATAGACAGTATACATGGTTAATATAGACAGCATGGTTAATATAGACAGCATGGTTAATATAGACAGCATGGTAATATAGACAGTATGGTTAATATAGACAGTATACATGGTTAATATAGACAGCATGGTTAATATAGACAGAATGGTTAATATAGACAGTATGGTTAATATAGACAGCATGGTTAATATAGACAGCATGGTTAATATAGACAGCATGGTTAATATAGACAGCATGGTTAATATAGACAGTATACATGGTTAATATAGACAGCATGGTTAATATAGACAGCATGGTAATATAGACAGCATGGTTAATATAGACAGCATGGTTAATATAGACAGCATGGTTAATATAGACAGCATGGTTAATATAGACAGCATGGTTAATATAGACAGTATGGTTAATATAGACAGCATGGTTAATATAGACAGCATGGTTAATATAGACAGCATACATGGTTAATATAGACAGCATGGTTAATATAGACAGTATACATGGTTAATATAGACAGCATGGTTAATATAGACAGCATGGTTAATATAGACAGTATACATGGTTAATATAGACAGTATACATGGTTAATATAGACAGCATGGTTAATATAGACAGCATGGTTAATATAGACAGCATGGTTAATATAGACAGTATGGTTAATATAGACAGCATGGTTAATATAGACAGCATGGTTAATATAGACAGTATACATGGTTAATATAGACAGCATGGTTAATATAGACAGTATGGTTAATATAGACAGCATGGTTAATATAGACAGCATGGTTAATATAGACAGCATGGTTAATATAGACAGCATGGTTAATATAGACAGCATGGTTAATATAGACAGCATGGTTAATATAGACAGCATGGTTAATATAGACAGCATGGTTAATATAGACAGCATGGTTAATATAGACAGCATGGTTAATATAGACAGCATGGTTAATATAGACAGCATGGTTAATATAGACAGCATGGTTAATATAGACAGTATACATGGTTAATATAGACAGCATGGTTAATATAGACAGTATACATGGTTAATATAGACAGCATGGTTAATATAGACAGCATGGTTAATATAGACAGCATGGTTAATATAGACAGTATACATGGTTAATATAGACAGCATGGTTAATATAGACAGTATACATGGTTAATATAGACAGTATACATGGTTAATATAGACAGCATGGTTAATATAGACAGTATACATGGTTAATATAGACAGTATACATGGTTAATATAGACAGCATGGTTAATATAGACAGTATACATGGTTAATATAGACAGCATGGTTAATATAGACAGTATACATGGTTAATATAGACAGTATGGTTAATATAGACAGCATGGTTAATATAGACAGCATGGTTAATATAGACAGTATACATGGTTAATATAGACAGCATGGTTAATATAGACAGCATGGTTAATATAGACAGTATACATGGTTAATATAGACAGCATGGTTAATATAGACAGCATGGTTAATATAGACAGCATGGTTAATATAGACAGTATACATGGTTAATATAGACAGCATGGTTAATATAGACAGTATGGTTAATATAGACAGCATGGTTAATATAGACAGCATGGTTAATATAGACAGTATACATGGTTAATATAGACAGCATGGTTAATATAGACAGCATGGTTAATATAGACAGCATGGTTAATATAGACAGCATGGTTAATATAGACAGCATGGTTAATATAGACAGCATGGTTAATATAGACAGCATGGTTAATATAGACAGCATGGTTAATATAGACAGCATGGTTAATATAGACAGCATGGTTAATATAGACAGCATGGTTAATATAGACAGCATGGTTAATATAGACAGCATGGTTAATATAGACAGCATGGTTAATATAGACAGCATGGTTAATATAGACAGCATGGTTAATATAGACAGCATGGTTAATATAGACAGCATGGTTAATATAGACAGCATGGTTAATATAGACAGCATGGTTAATATAGACAGCATGGTTAATATAGACAGTATACATGGTTAATATAGACAGCATGGTTAATATAGACAGTATACATGGTTAATATAGACAGCATGGTTAATATAGACAGCATGGTTAATATAGACAGCATGGTTAATATAGACAGCATGGTTAATATAGACAGCATGGTTAATATAGACAGCATGGTTAATATAGACAGCATGGTTAATATAGACAGCATGGTTAATATAGACAGCATGGTTAATATAGACAGCATGGTTAATATAGACAGCATGGTTAATATAGACAGTATGGTTAATATAGACAGTATGGTTAATATAGACAGCATGGTTAATATAGATAGTATACATGGTTAATATAGACAGCATGGTTAATATAGACAGTATGGTTAATATAGACAGCATGGTTAATATAGACAGCATGGTTAATATAGACAGCATGGTTAATATAGACAGCATGGTTAATATAGACAGCATGGTTAATATAGACAGCATGGTTAATATAGACAGCATGGTTAATATAGACAGCATGGTTAATATAGACAGCATGGTTAATATAGACAGTATGGTTAATATAGACAGTATACATGGTTAATATAGACAGCATGGTTAATATAGACAGCATGGTTAATATAGACAGCATGGTTAATATAGACAGCATGGTTAATATAGACAGCATGGTTAATATAGACAGCATGGTTAATATAGACAGCATGGTTAATATAGACAGTATGGTTAATATAGACAGCATGGTTAATATAGACAGCATGGTTAATATAGACAGCATGGTTAATATAGACAGCATGGTTAATATAGACAGCATGGTTAATATAGACAGTATACATGGTTAATATAGACAGCATGGTTAATATAGACAGCATGGTTAATATAGACAGTATACATGGTTAATATAGACAGCATGGTTAATATAGACAGCATGGTTAATATAGACAGTATACATGGTTAATATAGACAGCATGGTTAATATAGACAGCATGGTAATATAGACAGTATACATGGTTAATATAGACAGCATGGTTAATATAGACAGTATACATGGTTAATATAGACAGCATGGTTAATATAGACAGCATGGTTAATATAGACAGCATGGTTAATATAGACAGCATGGTTAATATAGACAGTATACATGGTTAATATAGACAGCATGGTTAATATAGACAGTATACATGGTTAATATAGACAGCATGGTTAATATAGACAGCATGGTTAATATAGACAGCATGGTTAATATAGACAGTATACATGGTTAATATAGACAGCATGGTTAATATAGACAGTATACATGGTTAATATAGACAGTATACATGGTTAATATAGACAGCATGGTTAATATAGACAGTATACATGGTTAATATAGACAGTATACATGGTTAATATAGACAGCATGGTTAATATAGACAGTATACATGGTTAATATAGACAGCATGGTTAATATAGACAGTATACATGGTTAATATAGACAGTATGGTTAATATAGACAGCATGGTTAATATAGACAGCATGGTTAATATAGACAGTATACATGGTTAATATAGACAGCATGGTTAATATAGACAGCATGGTTAATATAGACAGTATACATGGTTAATATAGACAGCATGGTTAATATAGACAGCATGGTTAATATAGACAGCATGGTTAATATAGACAGTATACATGGTTAATATAGACAGCATGGTTAATATAGACAGCATGGTTAATATAGACAGCATGGTTAATATAGACAGAATGGTTAATATAGACAGAATGGTTAATATAGACAGCATGGTTAATATAGACAGCATGGTTAATATAGACAGCATGGTTAATATAGACAGCATGGTTAATATAGACAGCATGGTTAATATAGACAGCATGGTTAATATAGACAGCATGGTTAATATAGACAGTATACATGGTTAATATAGACAGCATGGTTAATATAGACAGCATGGTTAATATAGACAGTATGGTTAATATAGACAGCATGGTTAATATAGATAGTATACATGGTTAATATAGACAGCATGGTTAATATAGACAGTATACATGGTTAATATAGACAGCATGGTTAATATAGACAGTATACATGGTTAATATAGACAGCATGGTTAATATTGACAGCATGGTTAATATAGACAGCATGGTTAATATAGACAGCATGGTTAATATAGACAGCATGGTTAATATAGACAGCATGGTTAATATAGACAGCATGGTTAATATAGACAGTATACATGGTTAATATAGACAGCATGGTTAATATAGACAGCATGGTTAATATAGACAGTATACATGGTTAATATAGACAGCATGGTTAATATAGACAGCATGGTTAATATAGACAGCATGGTTAATATAGACAGCATGGTTAATATAGACAGCATGGTTAATATAGACAGCATGGTTAATATAGACAGCATGGTTAACATAGACAGCATGGTTAATATAGACAGCATGGTTAATATAGACAGCATGGTTAATATAGACAGCATGGTTAATATAGACAGCATGGTTAATATAGACAGCATGGTTAATATAGACAGCATGGTTAATATAGACAGCATGGTTAATATAGACAGCATGGTTAATATAGACAGTATACATGGTTAATATAGACAGTATACATGGTTAATATAGACAGCATGGTTAATATAGACAGCATGGTTAATATAGACAGCATGGTTAATATAGACAGCATGGTTAATATAGACAGCATGGTTAATATAGACAGCATGGTTAATATAGACAGCATGGTTAATATAGACAGCATGGTTAATATAGACAGCATGGTTAATATAGACAGCATGGTTAATATAGACAGCATGGTTAATATAGACAGCATGGTTAATATAGACAGCATGGTTAATATAGACAGCATGGTTAATATAGACAGCATGGTTAATATAGACAGCATGGTTAATATAGACAGCATGGTTAATATAGACAGCATGGTTAATATAGACAGTATGGTTAATATAGACAGCATGGTTAATATAGACAGCATGGTTAATATAGACAGCATGGTTAATATAGACAGCATGGTTAATATAGACAGCATGGTTAATATAGACAGCATGGTTAATATAGACAGCATGGTTAATATAGACAGTATGGTTAATATAGACAGCATGGTTAATATAGACAGCATGGTTAATATAGACAGTATACATGGTTAATATAGACAGCATGGTTAATATAGACAGTATACATGGTTAATATAGACAGCATGGTTAATATAGACAGCATGGTTAATATAGACAGCATGGTTAATATAGACAGCATGGTTAATATAGACAGCATGGTTAATATAGACAGCATGGTTAATATAGACAGCATGGTTAATATAGACAGTATACATGGTTAATATAGACAGCATGGTTAATATAGACAGCATGGTTAATATAGACAGCATGGTTAATATAGACAGCATGGTTAATATAGACAGCATGGTTAATATAGACAGCATGGTTAATATAGACAGTATGGTTAATATAGACAGCATGGTTAATATAGACAGCATGGTTAATATAGACAGCATGGTTAATATAGACAGTATACATGGTTAATATAGACAGCATGGTTAATATAGACAGTATACATGGTTAATATAGACAGCATGGTTAATATAGACAGTATACATGGTTAATATAGACAGCATGGTTAATATAGACAGCATGGTTAATATAGACAGCATGGTTAATATAGACAGCATGGTTAATATAGACAGCATGGTTAATATAGACAGCATGGTTAATATAGACAGCATGGTTAATATAGACAGCATGGTTAATATAGACAGCATGGTTAATATAGACAGCATGGTTAATATAGACAGCATGGTTAATATAGACAGCATGGTTAATATAGACAGCATGGTTAATATAGACAGCATGGTTAATATAGATAGTATACATGGTTAATATAGACAGCATGGTTAATATAGACAGTATGGTTAATATAGACAGTATGGTTAATATAGACAGCATGGTTAATATAGACAGTATGGTTAATATAGACAGCATGGTTAATATAGACAGCATGGTTAATATAGACATCATGGTTAATATAGACAGCATGGTTAATATAGACAGTATGGTTAATATAGACAGTATACATGGTTAATATAGACAGCATGGTTAATATAGACAGTATACATGGTTAATATAGACAGCATGGTTAATATAGACAGTATACATGGTTAATATAGACAGCATGGTTAATATAGACAGCATGGTTAATATAGACAGCATGGTTAATATAGACAGTATACATGGTTAATATAGACAGCATGGTTAATATAGACAGCATGGTTAATATAGACAGTATACATGGTTAATATAGACAGCATGGTTAATATAGACAGTATACATGGTTAATATAGACAGCATGGTTAATATAGACAGTATACATGGTTAATATAGACAGTATACATGGTTAATATAGACAGCATGGTTAATATAGACAGCATGGTTAATATAGACAGCATGGTTAATATAGACAGCATGGTTAATATAGACAGCATGGTTAATATAGACAGCATGGTTAATATAGACAGCATGGTTAATATAGACAGCATGGTTAATATAGACAGCATGGTTAATATAGACAGCATGGTTAATATAGACAGCATGGTTAATATAGACAGCATGGTTAATATAGACAGCATGGTTAATATAGACAGTATACATGGTTAATATAGACAGCATGGTTAATATAGACAGCATGGTTAATATAGACATCATGGTTAATATAGACAGCATGGTTAATATAGACAGCATGGTTAATATAGACAGTATACATGGTTAATATAGACAGCATGGTTAATATAGACAGCATGGTTAATATAGACAGCATGGTTAATATAGACAGCATGGTTAATATAGACAGTATACATGGTTAATATAGACAGCATGGTTAATATAGACAGTATACATGGTTAATATAGACAGCATGGTTAATATAGACAGCATGGTTAATATAGACAGCATGGTTAATATAGACAGCATGGTTAATATAGACATCATGGTTAATATAGACAGCATGGTTAATATAGACAGTATACATGGTTAATATAGACAGCATGGTTAATATAGACAGCATGGTTAATATAGACATCATGGTTAATATAGACAGCATGGTTAATATAGACAGCATGGTTAATATAGACATCATGGTTAATATAGACAGCATGGTTAATATAGACAGTATACATGGTTAATATAGACAGCATGGTTAATATAGACAGTATACATGGTTAATATAGACAGCATGGTTAATATAGACAGCATGGTTAATATAGACAGCATGGTTAATATAGACAGCATGGTTAATATAGACATCATGGTTAATATAGACAGCATGGTTAATATAGACAGTATACATGGTTAATATAGACAGCATGGTTAATATAGACAGCATGGTTAATATAGACATCATGGTTAATATAGACAGCATGGTTAATATAGACAGCATGGTTAATATAGACAGCATGGTTAATATAGACAGCATGGTTAATATAGACAGCATGGTTAATATAGACAGTATACATGGTTAATATAGACAGCATGGTTAATATAGACAGCATGGTTAATATAGACATCATGGTTAATATAGACAGCATGGTTAATATAGACAGCATGGTTAATATAGACATCATGGTTAATATAGACAGCATGGTTAATATAGACAGCATGGTTAATATAGACAGCATGGTTAATATAGACAGCATGGTTAATATAGACAGCATGGTTAATATAGACAGCATGGTTAATATAGACAGTATACATGGTTAATATAGACAGCATGGTTAATATAGACAGCATGGTTAATATAGACATCATGGTTAATATAGACAGCATGGTTAATATAGACAGCATGGTTAATATAGACAGTATACATGGTTAATATAGACAGCATGGTTAATATAGACAGTATACATGGTTAATATAGACAGCATGGTTAATATAGACAGCATGGTTAATATAGACAGTATACATGGTTAATATAGACAGCATGGTTAATATAGACAGCATGGTTAATATAGACAGCATGGTTAATATAGACAGCATGGTTAATATAGACAGCATGGTTAATATAGACAGCATGGTTAATATAGACAGCATGGTTAATATAGACAGCATGGTTAATATAGACAGCATGGTTAATATAGACAGCATGGTTAATATAGACAGTATACATGGTTAATATAGACAACATGGTTAATATAGACAGCATGGTTAATATAGACAGCATGGTTAATATAGACAGCATGGTTAATATAGACAGCATGGTTAATATAGACAGCATGGTTAATATAGACAGTATGGTTAATATAGACAGCATGGTTAATATAGACAGCATGGTTAATATAGACAGCATACATGGTTACTATAGACAGCATGGTTAATATAGACAGTATACATGGTTAATATAGACAGCATGGTTAATATAGACAGTATGGTTAATATAGACAGTATACATGGTTAATATAGACAGCATGGTTAATATAGACAGCATGGTTAATATAGACAGCATGGTTAATATAGACAGCATGGTTAATATAGACAGCATGGTTAATATAGACAGCATGGTTAATATAGACAGCATGGTTAATATAGACAGCATGGTTAATATAGACAGCATGGTTAATATAGACAGCATGGTTAATATAGACAGCATGGTTAATATAGACAGTATGGTTAATATAGACAGCATGGTTAATATAGACAGCATGGTTAATATAGA
Organism: Salvelinus fontinalis; assembly: GCF_029448725.1. Lineage (NCBI taxonomy): Eukaryota > Metazoa > Chordata > Actinopteri > Salmoniformes > Salmonidae > Salvelinus > Salvelinus fontinalis. Next base: position 39,624,140 of record NC_074689.1, read on the forward strand.
CAGCATGGTTAATATAGACAGCATGGTTAATATAGACAGCATGGTTAATATAGACAGCATGGTTAATATAGACAGCATGGTTAATATAGACAGCATGGTTAATATAGACAGCATGGTTAATATAGACAGCATGGTTAATATAGACAGCATGGTTAATATAGACAGTATACATGGTTAATATAGACAGCATGGTTAATATAGACAGCATGGTTAATATAGACAGCATGGTTAATATAGACAGCATGGTTAATATAGACAGCATACATGGTTAATATAGACAGTATACATGGTTAATATAGACAGCATGGTTAATATAGACAGTATACATGGTTAATACAGACAGCATGGTTAATATAGACAGCATACATGGTTAATATAGACAGCATACATGGTTATATAGTCTCTCAGTCACTCAGTCAGTCTCTCAGTCACTCAGTCAGTCTCTCAGTCACTCAGTCAGTCTCTCAGTCACTCAGTCACTCAGTCAGTCTCTCAGTCTCTCAGTCACTCAGTCACTCAGTCACTCAGTCTCTCAGTCACTCAGTCACTCAGTCTCTCAGTCTCTCAGTCTCTCAGTCTCTCAGTCACTCAGTCTCTCAGTCTCTCAGTCTCTCAGTCACTCAGTCACTCAGTCACTCAGTCACTCAGTCTCTCAGTCTCTCAGTCTCTCACTCACATATATAGTTAGAGCAGGCCATGGTAATAGATCACTCACACTGACTTCCTGTTTTTGAGTTGTTGGTTCTGTGGGTCTGGCGGATGGGGCACCAGCATCCTCCTCACGATGGCTGCAGAAGCTGGGGTCCTTGGGATATGTTGCCTCCTCTGGATTTGAGGTCTTCTGTGCACACTGCCCACAAAATGAGATTGAAACTGAGCTGCACTTCCTAACCTCCTGCCAAATTTATGACCATATTAGAGACACAGATTTCCCTCAGATTATACAGACCCACAAAGAATTTGAAAACAAACTCAATTATTGATAAACTCCCATATCTATTGGATGAAATACCACAGTGTGCATCACAGCAGCAAGATTTGTGATCTGTTGCCACAAGAAAAGGGCAACCAGTGAAGAACAAACACCATTGTAAATACAACCCATATTTATGTTTATTTATTTTCCCTTTTGTACTTTAACCATTTGCACTTTATGTGACACTTGAAATGTCTTTGTTCTTTTGGAACTTTTGTGAGTGTAATGTTTACTGTTATACCATTTTGGGGGGTTTATTTCACTTTTGTTTATTATCTACTTCACTTGCTTTGGCAATGTTAACATATGTTTCCCATGCCAGTAAAGCCCCTTGAACTGAAATTGAGCGAGAGCCCACTCCAGCAGCAGAGGATTGCGGACAGTCTTCAGGCGATCACAGCATCTGGCTGTTGGAGAGAACAGAACTTCCTGTGCCATTTAACGGTTCAGCGTTTCACTTTTAGAAAAAAGTACGAAGACGAAGCGCCATCTGAAAAAGGTACTTCCTTTTCACTCAGAGACAGAATAGCGCGGGGCTGACCCGAAGCATGAAACATGTTCGTTAACTCAGTCAGTGTTTTTTGAACAGAGCTGCCATGTTTCCTCATTGTTTGTTTCTCCACACTTCCCCCTCCTATGAAGAGATTAGGGCTCTAGCTACGCAGCATTTAAGCCGGTGATTCATCAATGGGGCTTAAATGGAGTTTGGAGCTGGAACGGCCTGCTCTGTCACTCCAGGGGAAAGAGATGATCTCTTTACGTAACGCTACTCCGTAGGTGTTGCAAGATGAAACTTCAAACAGGGAAGCATATTAAACATATCATTGAGAGTGTGATTGCAGGTGAAACTGTCAGTACTGCTGTGCACAGAACTCTGTGAAGAGAATCTGTGAAAAGATTCTAAACATTCCAAAGATTCTAATCCAACGTTCCACACAAAGAGGACAGACGTGTTGAGATCTTTTAGAAATTCCAGGCACTTCTCTGGGAGTAGATAGAGCAAAGGGTTCAAAGCTTACAGTATTTGACTTCACTTACCTATGCTGTAGCAGGTGTCTATGGGTTTGTAAAATCCTCTAGCACTGAAGTATACATGACAGTTATTCAGAGTCATGTCACTTCCTTCATGTCACTTTCTTCATGTCACTTCCTACAAGGCCTTTCCTTGGCTGACATCTTAAAGTTGAACCAACAAATTCTACAACATCTATTCAGTGAATAATGACAGTATGCTACAGATGTAATCCAAACAGTCCCTTTGTAAATATCATAAGAAGTTACCGTAACCAACAAACACAGTTTTAACCCTGAGTCGTCACGAGCGGTAGAATTGCAGTACATTTATTTTTCAATGCTCTCCTCGACACAACTCAACTCCGCTTTATCCACACAAACAACCCCCGATAAACAATAACATAGGTCCACTAATCTGGTTTCCATCTTTAAATGTAAACATTTGCTCAGATTTAAGCTTCGGGGGGGAGAAATGATAGACTAAGGCCTCAGTATCTGTTGTGTTCAGGTGTTGTCTCGTGTTTGATTTTGCATGCATAAATAAGAAACAGAGAAAAGTTGTGATTTATTTAAGGAATGCCAGGAGGGTAAACAAATGAGTTGTTGTAGTGTGTGTGTGTGTGTGTGTGTGTGTGTGTGTGTGTGTGTGTGTGTGTGTGTGTGTGTGTGTGTGTGTGTGTGTGGTGCATGGTGAAGGCATTACGAGGCAGTGCACATCAGTGACTCTTATAAATGTTCGCTACAGTGTGTCCTCGGTCCTCCTCACCCACCCCGGGGACAGTGACTCCAAGGGCTGCATCACAAATGGCACCCAAATTCCTACATACTCTAGTGCATTTCCTTGGCCTGTCTCTCTCTGTCTCTCTCTCTCTCTCTCTCTGTATCTCTGTATCTCTGTCTCTCTCTCTCTCTCTGTATCTCTGCATCTCTCTCTCTCTCTCTCTATCTCTGTGTCTCTCTCTGTATCTCTCTCTGTGTCTCTCTTTCTCTCTCTCTCTCTCTCTCTCTCTCTCTCTCTTGTCGGAGTGCATGCTGGGAGTGAGTCGGGAAGTCGGGAGTGATTGTGGGACTGGAATTCTTTCACTCTATTTGGTTTCTGTGTATTCAGTGTGTGTGTATATATAGAGAGGGTGGTTGGAAAAGTAGGAAAGGACGGCGGGTGGCTAGGGGGACATTGCGGTGGATCAGAGCAAAGAGGGAGGAGAAACAGCCGGTGAGACTGCGGCTGGGGTCACTGAGTCGGTGCTGGAATATAAAAGTGAAGTTCAAGAGGAGATTGAAAAAATGGAAAATGAAACAACTGTATTTAAAGTACCGAGGATTAAGAGGAAGAAATTAAGGGGTGATGAAGGTTCTAACTCCAACAGGAAGTAGAGATGATAAATCAGTTGAGGGTAAACAGGAAGTAGAGATGATAAATCAGTTGAGGATAAACAGGAAGTAGAGATGATAAATCCGTTGAGGATAAACAGGAAGTAGAGATGATAAATCCGTTGAGGATAAACAGGAAGTAGAGATGATAAATCCGTTGAGGATAAACAGGAAGTAGAGAGGATAAATCCGTTGAGGATAAACAGGAAGTAGAGATGGAGGAGTTTCCCTCTGGGGACGATAGCGAGAGTGAGTCATCTGACACATCACAACAAAATAGTGAGAGAAATGAGGTGGAAGGGAGGTATGGGATTGAGAAGGTAAGTCAATTTCAAAAATGTACAAAAAGGGAAGAAATATATGCAGGATTATAATGTAACATATTTTCTTCCTGAAAGTGATTTGTTTATTGAATCAGCAAAGGTTTTGATGTCAAAAATAAAGGCGGGAGGTTTGAGAAGCCCTGAAATCGCTAGACTCAAGAAAGCGGTTACAAGAGTGACAAGTGATTTAAATTCTAAAGGAAATGAAAGAGTTCATTCTCAGCCTTAACTCGGTAAAGAGATGCGCTTTCCTGTCTCTTACTCTGTATTTTTTTTCCCCGGCCATCAGCAGTTGTAAGATTTCTTCTTTAAACGTAAATGGGGCGAGAGACGTTAAAAAAAAGAGCTGTGGTGTTTGACTTAATGAAGGGAAAGGGAAGTAAAATACGTTTTCTACAGGAAACGCATAGTAATATTGAACATGACGTTATGTGGCAATAATAGTGAGGGGGGGACAGGGTGTGTAGTCATAAAAACTCAAAAAGTGGGGGTGTGGCAATTCTTTTCTCAAAATATTTTTTGCCTTTGTCATATAAGGTTGAAGAGGTAGTTAATTAAAGTTAGAGCGAGATATGAAAACATCACTATGTGTTTAGCAAATGTATATGCCCCATTAGTGGCAGCGGAGAGGGGATGTTTTTAAAAGCCATTATCAAATACCGTTGAGAAATGTAACACTGAGGATTATTTATTTCTTGCTGGGGATTTTAACTGTACCGTCAATGATTTGGACAGAAACCACTAAGAACCTCATATAGCCTCAATGACTTAAAAAAACAAACAACACCTTATTGAACTGTGTGATATTTGGAGGTGCCAACATGGAGGCAGGAGATAGTACACATGGGCCCATGTGAGAGAGAACACCATCTCTCTGGCAAGGTTAGACATGTTTTATTGCTTTGAGCATCAATCTCAGTTCTGTCAGTGAGTGTGAACCCCAATGGGATGTTCTGATCATTGTTTAGTAACAGAGTGGGTGTACATTAACACTGTAAAATCCAGAACTGGCTTTTTAATTGAACTTTATTGAATGATGCTCACTTCAGGAAATGTTTATGTTTTTTTTCTGGTAGAGTTGGAGATCTGAAAAGGACAGTTTTGTATCTCTTCAACAGTGGTGAGATATGGGGAAAATTCAACAATTCTGTAATCAATGCGCGACGAATGTCCCAAGAGATATCACCAGATCAATGAACGCCCGAGAGTCTGAGATAGTGAAACTCCTGACGTTAGTTGAGACCACAGGAGATCGAGGCCATACTCAGGGCCCTCAAGAAAAAACAATTTGCATTGACAGACCTGCTGGGTATCAGAGCCCAGGGAGCATTGACAGACCTTCTGGGTATCAGAGCCCAGGGGTCATTGACAGACCTGCAGGGTATCAGAGCCCAGGGAGCATTGACAGACCTTCTGGGTATCAGAGCCCAGGGGACATTGACAGACCTGCTGGGTATCAGAGCACAGGGGGCATTGGCAGACCTGCTGGGTATCAGAGCCCAGGGGGCATTGGCAGACCTGCTGGGTATCAGAGCCCAGGGAGCATTGACAGACCTTCTGGGTATCAGAGCCCAGGGGACATTGACAGACCTGCTGGGTATCAGAGCACAGGGGGCATTGGCAGACCTGCTGGGTATCAGAGCCCAGGGGGCATTGGCAGACCTGCTGGGTATCAGAGCCCAGGGGGCATTGGCAGACCTGCTGGGTATCAGAGCCCAGGGGGCATTGACAGACCTGCTGGGTCTCAGAGCACAGGGGGCATTGGTGAGAAGTACGTTTACGGGAATCTCTGAAATGAATGCCTCATCAAAAAATGTCTTTGTTTTAGAGAAAAAGAATGAACAAAGAATAATTATTAATTGCCTCACATCAGCTGTTGGACAGGAGTTTACTAGCCCAAGTGAAATTAGAAAGAGGACAGTAGAGTTCTATGCTGAGCTCTACAAGTGTGAGTACAAAGAGGATATAACAGTGACACAGCAGTTCCTTGGTTCCCACAGGTGGCTGCAGAAGCTCAGGTTGAACTAAAGCAACCATTGTCTTTGCAGGAGCTGCAGTAAAAAGGCATGGAAAAGGGAAGGGCACCGGTCACTGATGGGCTTCCCGTTGACTTTTTAAAGTTTTTTTGGGCTATGTTGGGAGAGGATTGGCTAGCAGGAGTTAACGATAGTTTGACCGGAGGGTTACTACCGATAAGCTGCAGGAGGGCTGTCCTCACCCTACTGCCAAAAAAGGGTGACCCTATGGAGGTTAAGAACTGATTATACGATCCTGTCCAAGTCTTTGTCCAACAGGCTGAGGGAGGTGATGTGGCACATCATACACACGGACCAGTCCTACTGGGTGTCCTGCAGGCAGATAGGGGATAACATTTCTCTGATTCTGCATTTATTTGGACGTCTCTAGGGCTATTGGGTTTGGATGCTGGTCTAAATTCAATTGATCAGGAAAAGGCATTTGACCGAGTTTAACGTCAATACCTATGACGCACCTTTGAGGCTTTTGGTTTCAGCTCTGGTTTAATTGCCGTGATCAGGATGATATACGGTGACATTGAAAGTGTATTGAAAGTTAACGGAGGCATGAGTGTTCCTTTTAAAGTGTGTAGAGGTATTAGCAGGGGTGTTCGTTGTTGGGAATGTTATATGCCATCGCTATAGAGCCAATATTAAATAGCATTAGATGTCGTGTAGAAGTGTACCTTTCAGAGGATATTCCTCCTAGTCGTCTCTCAGCCTATGCTGATGATGGAGTTATTTTAGTGAAAAATCAAGCGGAGGTGGATAGTTTGAGTCTCATGGTTGATCGCTTTAGGGGAATATCCTCTGTGAAGGTAAATTGGGAAAAAGTTGTGGTCTGCTTTGGTCTGGAGGAATCATGTATTTTCCAGGGGGGCTGGAATGGTGTAAGGGAGGTTTTAAGTATCTTCGAGTGCACCCAGGGGACTACGGAAAAATATTGGAATGGGGTGGTTGAAATGGTGGAAGGGAGGATGAGGAAATGGCATTGGTTGTTATCTCGTATGTCATATAGGGGGTGCACTGTTATTGTTAACCTTTCACGAGCCTCTGCCCCGGGTCCGGGAGCACCCCCCCCCCCCCCACACTGATTAGCATCGCTAGCATAGCGTCACAATTAAATAGTAGCATCTAAATATCATTAAATCACAAGTCCAAGACACCTAATGAAAGATACAGATCCTGTGAATAAAGCCACCATTTCAGATTTTTAAAATGTTTTACAGGGAAGACACAATATGTAAATCTATTAGCTAAACACGTTAGCAAAAATCACCATTTTTCTTTGTCCACCATTTTCTCTCAACACCAGTAGCTATCACCAATTCGGCTAAACTAAGATATTGATAGCCACTAACCAAGAAAAAACCTCACCAGATGACAGTCTGATAACATATTTATGGTATAGGATAGGTTTTGTTAGAAAAATGTGCATATTTCAGGTAGAAATCATAGTTTACAATTGCACCCACCGTCACAACTAGACTAGAATAAATACATAGAGCAACGTGTATTACCTAATTACTAATCATCAAACATTTCGTAAAAATACACAGCATACACTAATCGAAAGACACAGATCCTGTGAATACAGACAATATTTCAGATTTTCTAAGTGTCTTACAGCGAAAACACAATAAATCGTTATATTAGCATACCACATGTGCAAACATTACCAGAGCATAGATTCTAGCCAAAGAGAGCGATAGCGTAAACATCGCCAAAATATATTAATTTTCTCACTAACCTTCTCAGAATTCTTCAGATGACACTCCTGTAACATCATATTACAACATACATAGAGAGTTTGTTCGAAAATGTGCATGTTTAGCCACCAAAATCATGGTTAGACAATGACAAAAGTAGCTCAGCTGGTCAGAAAATGTCCTGCACCATATTAGACAGTGATCTAGTCTTATACATAAATACTCATAAACTTGACTAAAAAATACAGGGTGGACAGCGATTGATAGACAATTTAATTCTTAATACAATCGCGGAATTACATTTTTTAAATTATCCTTACTTTTCAATACAGGTTGCGCCAAGTGAAGCTATAGCAAACAAGATGGCGGCATAAACGTTTAACATTTATCGACAGAAACACGATTTATCATCATAAATTGTTCTTACTATGAGCTGTTCTCCCATCAGAATCTTGGACAATGAATCCTTTCTTGGGTCTAATCTTCTTTTGGTCGAAAGATGTCCTCTTGTCCGTCGAAATGCCCACTAACGTACGACCAGGACCCCAAAACGTGCCCGGAGCTTCAAAGACTATTACAAAGCAATGCCTCAAAATCGCACTAAACGGATATAAATTGCTATAAAACGGTTTAAATTAACTACATTATGATGTTTCTAACACCTATAACAAGTAAAAAGATGACCGACGCTATATTACTGGCTAAACCAATGCTTGGAAAAAGGCCAGTCAGATATCCTTCTTGCGTTGAGCGCAGTGTCCAAAGGAAGGCTACTTCCGGTATTTTGTCATTTATAGAGCCAATGATTGCGCAATCGACTCCATTCAAATTGTCACCACTTACTGACATCTAGAGGAAGGCGTGGGCAGTGTTTGTATCTCATAGGATTAACAGAGACTTTTAAAACTGATCTGGAACCAGAGGCCAAGATGTCTAAATCTCACACACTGGGAGGAAAAGTGCTGTAGAATGAGTTCTATTTCACTCAGAGACATAATTTAAACGGCTATAGAAACTAGAGAGTGTTTTCTATCCAATAATAACAATAATATGCATATTGTACGAGCAAGAATTGAGTACTAGGCAGTTTAATCTGTAGATACAATTATGCTAATTTGAAACAGCACCCCCTATAGTTGCAAGAAGTTAACCATCTGGCCTTCTGGCTAAGATACAGGTGATTATTGTAGATTTCTTTTGGGATAAATATCATTGGGTTCCACAAAGTGTTTTGTTTTTGTCCAAAGAGGAGGGGGGACAAGGTCTTGTACATCTGGCTAGTAGGGCTGCTGCTTTCCGGTTCCAGTTTATTCAAAGTTTGCTTTATGGACCGGAAAATGTTGCTTGGAGAGAGGTGGCAGGTCTTGTATTACAGCAGGTAGGGGGATTGGGTTTAAAGAAGGCTTTATTTTTGGTTGATAGTAGCCAGATTTCTAGGGAGTACCTCTGTTTAACAGAGGCAGAGGGCTTGGAGTATAATGAATGTGTCCAGACGCACTATAATGGAGTCAGTGCATTGGCTGCTGGAGGAACCTCTGGTGTATTATGGGGCAAGACTGGATTGTACAACTGCAGCTGTTCCACATTTCTCCAAGATTCTGGTGAAGGGCAACATCATCACCCTGAATCAGTTAATGGACATGGCTGGGCCTAAGGCATCACCCTAAATCAGTTAATGGACATGGCTGGGCCCACCTTAATGGATGAAGGACGGGTGGCTGAACATTTGGTCGGAAAAGATTGTCAGACAACTGCTGGGCAGCTGCAGAAAGACTTTGTCAGCAGAAGAGGGGATTACGCTCAACAGACAAAAGAAGAAAAAGGTAGAAGATGAAAACATCCCATTTTCAAGACTAGGTATTAAACCCAATATCTCAGAGTCAGAAAGATAGGTTTGTTATTACTGGATTTGAGAGGGTTGGAAGAGGTGAATGGGAAGGATTTGTATAGGGGGTGTGTCAAGGTTTTGAATAAAAGAT